>NC_050465.1:19278704-19486204 GCF_903995425.1 Onychomys torridus
ATTCACATTCCTTTTAGAGAAATCGAAGCTCCCCCGCTTCAAGTCCTTAAGAGAAATATTAGGAGACCTTTTAAAAGAACAACAGACGTTCTGTTGCTAGCAGTGAATGATTTTGACAGCTTGAAACGTTTTCCACTCCGTGTTTAAAATTAATCTGAATGAAAAGGGTTGAATTCAACGTGACACATCCTCAGTGCCTGAAAAGGCTTTTATGTGGGGGAAAGGGAGGACTTAAAAATCTCCTTCTGTCGGGCGGTGGTGGCACACGCCTGTAATCCCAGCACTCGGGAGGCAGAGCCAGGCAGATCTCTGTGAGTTCGAGGCCAGCCTGGGCTACCAAGTGAGTTCCAGGAAAGGCGCAAAGCTACACAGAGAAATCCTGTCTCAAAAAAGCAAAAGCAAAAACAAAAACAAAAACAAAAACAAAACAAAAAGATTCCTGAGTTTGTTCTTGAACTTTCCAAATTGGGAAAGCAATAGAAGTTAGAGACTCCACTGTCACCCTCCAATTTAGGACTGCTTTCTCCTGCGGGTGGGTCCGAGTGCTGTGCTGGGAGCTCGCCTGCAAGGGACCCTTAGTTCACACACCCGGAAACTCCTCAGGAGAGGTAGCAGCGCAGAGCGGAATCACCACTTGATGCTGCCTGCTCCCAGAGGCTTGACCGTGTTTTTCCCACTGCAGCACGTCTTCCCGCGGGCATAGATGTGAAGATGTGTGAAGAAGTTTATAGCCATACTTTAAATTGATATCCCAGAGATGAGACCACAATGTATTTTTTCAAGATGCCCAATACAAAGCACACCTCAGGGTACATCTTTATGCCCAAACCTCTTGACAGTTTGTGAGTTCATCCACCACACCTTACCGCAGTGGCTCTCAACCTTTCTAAGGCTGTGCCCCTTTAACACAATTCCTCATGCTGTGGTGACCCCAACCGTAAAATTACTTTGTTGCTGTTCCGTAACTGTAACTTCCCCACTGTTATGCATTGTGATGTAAATATCTGATATACAGGATATTTGACATGTGATGTGACCCCTGTGGGAATCGTGACCCACAGGTTGAGAACCTGTGCCTTACAGGGATCATGCTTCATGTAATAAATGAAATGAGCTGATAAATACTAAAACATTCCCATGGGAAAGAAAGCAAACGCCTATGGCTTCACCGAAAGTCTTCTTAAATTAAAGTCGTTGACTCCAAGCCGAAAGTTCCTCATTTGTAAGGGAAATGATTGCGGTACCTCATCATGTCAGGTGACGATTCCCCATGGATGTCTCACCTCCCTGTGTGTCAGGAGAGCAGAGGACTGATTGCCTCTGTCCTTTGTGGTAAATAGCCTTGGAGGATAGTGATGGTGTCTCCCTCTGGAAGAAGTGGCAGGGTGCTTACTCTCCATTTTACAAGATCCAGCTCTCCTGAATTTGAATGAGTCTCTGGCCTGTAATGTAACCCACTATTTGTATGCACATTACATCTCTCCTTGGATTCACTGTGGTAACTGAAGCTTGGAGAAATGGTTTAAGAAACTGCTTGCACTCTGGTTACTTCTATTTCTGTGAGTAATAATGTCCCTTGTCTTGGCCCCACGAGTCTCTTGTCTTCTACCAGCATCATAAAAAGATAGAAGGCTAATTGATTAACTTGCAAGTGGGGTAAAATACTATGTCTGCCACAGTCTGATATTTCATATGGCTCTAGCAATTAAATGTCACACAGCTTAGTGACTAGCCCGTTGGAAACACTGGATAGATGTGAAGTTGTGGTACTATTAGTGTCCCAAATTGGTTTTCAATAGTTAGTTCACTATTAACGCAGTATTTTGATATTTGACATGCATTAACTTTAGATTGTGTAGATTGGCTTTTTTTTTCAAGTAATAATGTAACAGTGGTATTCTTTGGAGTACATTCCCTTGTCATTTTTAGAGAGTCAAAGAAATTCTCTGAAGATTGGGTTCATGAAACATGCATGGTAGCACATGCTTGCCATGGCAGCACTGGGGAGGCAGAGGCAAAAGGACCTCCACACATTTAAAGGCAGTTAGGTTTTTATAGCAAGAAGTCATTGAGGGATACTAAGCTCTTGTTCCGATAAACAAAAATAAGCCTCAAATCCCAAAAGATTGGTGTTTCTGAATATTTTGGCTCTGTGGCTATGGTGAATGATATATAAACACTCCCAAAGGCATAGCATGTCTCATGGTGTAACCAGAATGCAGATTTTTATCCTATAATCCAGTGTTGAGGAAAAAATATTAAACCAATCAAATAATTGGCATTCAGCTGTCTGCCAAAATTTAATGATTCAAAAACCCTAAAGCCTATAGTTCTTTATGTACTTGATCTGAGGAACACTGAAAATATGATTTTAAACCATCTGTGAACCATATAACTCACTGATACAGAAATAAGTTCAGAAATACAAATGATAATGTAGCTCTGATAAGTGTGGGATCCGTCTGGAATGCCGTCTGCTTCTCTTCACTTCTTACCCATGTATTTCAGCTCTGCACTCAAGTTATTGAACACGAGAGGTTTTCTTGCTATGAATGTCAAACTGTGCCCTTTTGAGGGTGTTTTGGCTTTACATACCCTGCCTTTAGCAATTCTAAAGTTCTCTACTCTTGGCTTATTTTAAAAATCACCAGTAACTTCTGGTTTGGGTGTTACTGATAGATTTTTATTATCAATGGATTGGGTTTCCTTTATTGAAAAATTCATAGCGAGGGGTGGGGAATGGTAACTTGGTTGGTAGAGCCTTTGCCTAGCATGTCTGAAGCTCTGGTTCAATCCCTGAACCAGAAAGCCAGATATGCTGACACATGCTGTAATTACCACGTGGGAAGGTAGAGGCAGACGGATCAGAAAGTCAAGGTCACATTTGGCTTCATGACAAGTTCAAGTCTAGCCTGGGCTATTTAACTCCCAGTTTCAAAAAACAAAAGAAAACAAAACCTCTTCCCAAATAAACAAACAAAAAGGAAGCAGCAATTGAACTGAGTAGATGAATTTCAGGAGAAATAGGACATTTATATAATATCAAAGAGTACTTATTAATTACAAGGGAAAAGAAGTAAGTTTGCAGAGGAGAAAATTGTCAAAAATTAGCACTACCAAGAACAAGATATATCTATACCATGCACCCTGATCTGATACAGTCATGGGGGATATATCGCTTCTGGGTATTTTCTTAGTAATGCATAATCCCAGTCTGGGCATGAGAAAATGCTAAGCAAACCAAACCAAACAGGCATATTCCACAAAAGGACTGGCCAGTGTCCTTCAAAAGCCTTGGAATGTGAAAATAACAGAAGAAAGGAAGTACTAGAGATTGGATCACCAAGGTAGATCACAATCTGACAATATGAGATCCTCATTAGATATTGGCATGGTGTTTTTAAAAGGCTATTAATAGATTAAAAATTGGTGTGCTCTAACGGGAGCCTGTGGCTTTATGGAAAGGGCAGTTTCTTAGAGATAATTGCTTTGCTTAGGCAAGATTCTGACACTGGGAGAAGCCAAGTGAAGACTGTCTAGAATTGTTTGCACTATTTTAAAACCTTTTTTTTTTTTTTTTATAAATTTCAAGTTACCTTGAAATAGACCTGTCTTTAAAAAAGAAAGCATGTTGTTTATTAATCATTATGATAAAACTCAGTATTCTTTTCTGTGTTATGAACTAAGAGGAAAAGAGAAAGAATATGACAGGGCAGATCACTCTCCAGAAGCTTGGACAATCACCTACTATCAGGGAGTCACAGAACAACACAATCACCCAAGGTCATCATTTGTTATGATGCTGTGAAATCACCTGAGGCCTTCATTGGACGTGATACTTTGTGCTCTTCTATGTGTGAGATGTACTTGGGAACACATTGCTTCTTTACAGAGGTCTCTTTTCCTTGAAAACTTACACAAGTTTTGAGAGACTTTGGTTTGGTTTTGAATCATTGTCACTGTTTTTTTTTTGTTGGTTTTTTTTGTTTTTTTGTTTTTTTGTTTTTTTTTTTTTAAGCGTACTCTGTCCATGTTGCAGAAATGGGCAGTCACATGACTTCTTATTTCAGAATTTCTAAAACTGAGACGACGTTCAATGCCACACTTGAAAACATTGACCCCCTTTTCTGGGATAACACTTTTGAAATATCTCTTATTAAGGTGAGGTCTAAGACTTCGTCATTAGAGGCTGAGGCTGGGAATGTAGCTCAGTGGGTCCAGGGCATTTTTTTTTCTTTTGAGCTGAGGATCGAACCCAGAGCCTTGTGCTTGCTAGCAAGTGCTCTACCGCTGAGCTAAATCCCCAAACCCCCAGGACATGCTTTACAATCTTGAGAACCGAGTTTTCACCCCCAGGGCACACATAACAAGCTGGGTACGATGGAGGACACCTGCAAGCCCAGTGCTTGGGGGTTGGGGTGGAGAAAGGAGTGGCAGGTTTAGTAAGAGGCTGTCTCAGAAACTAATGACCCCACATACAGGACATACACAAAATAACATTTCATCATTAGAATTTAATCCCACAGCTGTTTCAAATGCAACCAAAATCTTTAAGAAGGTAATAACATTGATTTATGTTATTAAATTCCTCTTAATGTAGTAGCTGGCTGGAAGTCGGGTTTCCATTTGAAAAACTCAGAGGAGTGTGTCCTTCTTAGCCTTGAATATCAGTTTGACACAGCCAAAAGTCACTTGAGAAGGGGGTGTCATTGAAGGACTGGCTTGTGGGCATGTCTATGGGGGACTGTCTTGATTGCTAATTGAATTATGAGGGCCCAGCCCATCGTGGGCGGCACCATTCCCTGCACAGATGGTCTGAGGCTGTATCAACAAACTAGCTGAGCACAGGCACGTGAGCCAGCCTGAAAGCATCAGTCCTCGGCTGTCCCTGCTTCAGATTTGAGTTCTTGCTCTGACTTCCCCTGAAGATGGATTGTAAACTGTAAACTGAAATTAACCCTTTCCTCCTCTAAATTGATTTTTGCCAGAGTGTGTTTGTTGTTGTTTTAATCACAGCAACCGGATGAAGCAGGTAACAATTAGCAAATAGAAGATGAGGAAAGTATATTAGGAGAGATTTCATAATTACTAATTGGAGGCTAGATTTTTGGCTTTGTCATTTATTAGCTGGGCCCATTGCCTGTCTTTTATTGTTCCTTCCGCTGTTGAAGTGGAATGCCTTTCATTCACTTCCTGCTGTGTTACCAGGTGTAAAGGGACTGAGAAATATGTGAACACTAGGGTGGCATCTGAACCAGACTATGTATTGAAGGACTCCTAGTGTTCTTTTGTTTGTTTATCATCTGTCCTTTCCACAGTATTAACTATAAAACCAAATCTTACTAACCCAGACACCTCACAGTATCCACAGATGGCTAAGTAGCATACGTAGACCTCATTCAAGCCGATCGAGTCACGTTCACATTTCAGACCAAGCTCTGCTATGCACCTGCTATGGCTTTGTGCAGAAGGCTAGAGAAAGACACAGTCTCCATTTTAATCAAGACACAGACTTCAGTTCTTTCAATACGACTGTAATATGGCTTGATCTAGGGAACAGTCTAATTGGAATAAAGGAAGAGGAGATCCATGACAGAAGACATTAGATGTTCCTCCATATGACTCCAAAGGAGGGGACCCCAGGTGGGGCATTAATAGTGGTCTCATTTGGGCATCCCAGAGACTGGACAGAATGGTGTAGGGCATCCCAGAGGCTGAATAGAATGGTGTAGGACATCCCAGAGGCTGGATAGAATGGTGCAGGACATCCCAGAGGCTGGATAGAATGGTGCAGGACATCCCAGAGGCTGTAAAGAATGGTGTAGGGCAGAGCCTCTTCCCCGTCATCTGGGCCATACTTCTCACTGCCTCTTTCCTGACCTGGGAAAGTGCCGCGCAGGCATCTATTTATCTGGCCGTGAACAGCCATGTCTGCTGAGATGCTCCTAACAGCATTCCCAGACTGCAGCTGAAGTTTTCCTTCTATGACATCGAGAAAGCAGTTATGCTCCTCCTAATCTTCTTTCTCTCTCTCCTTTTCTTCTTTCTTCCCTCTGTCTCCTTTTCTCTTACTCAGACAAATAACAATGACAAGAAAATCAAAGCTTATCCAATGCTTTCCATTGAGGTCCACTTCACTCTCATGAATATGAACCTACTACACACTTCAGCTTTGTCCTGTCATGCAAAACAAAATCAGAATGTCCGTCTATCAATATCTGCATGGTCTATGCCTTTGAGATTCCTTTCAGTGAGTAATAACCTGAATACACTGAAAACCTAACCACCAGTTTGAAGATATTACCAACAGGTAAAACCCAGGCATCCTCCCCTCATCCTCTGGGATCATTATCCTCATTGTGGCTGTAACAATGCTTCAGATCTCTTGTTTACAGTTTATCCTGGATGGCCACCACCCAGATGGACTGATGATCTTACAAAATGCATTCTATTGTAAGAATTTGAATAGGAAAAATATATTTGAGGAAAGTGGTCTCTGAGCTCCAGAAGTTTTATGCTCTATAGGCTGAAGTAGAGTCTCAATGAAGGACTTGAATTGCTTCTAAGCTTAATCAGCATTTGCCAGTCCTGAGGATACTTGGAAATATGAGACTGACTATTTTCAAATCCTACAATTGTAGCTAACAATGTTGTATTTCAAAATGGCTAAGTGGATTTTGAGCATTCTTATCACAGAGAGAGGTGAAGACATGCTGATTAGCCTGATTTAATTATTCCACAATATGTACGTACATAATTAACCTTAATTAATAGTCCATGCATTTGGCATGCATGACAAAGCATCACATTGAATCCCATAAATATATTATTTATATTTTCCTAATTTGTTATTTGTCCGTTTAGAAGAGTATAAGAGGCAGCCTGTGGGTGAATATGTCAACTGGAAAGATATTTTGGTAGCTAAGTGTCAAGAGTTTTTAAAAATACACATCCCCTTCCAGAAATTCTATTTCTAGGAATTATATCTACTGAAATAAATGGATGTGTGCAAGGTTACTCATCATGGTGCCATTTATAAAAGCACAGTGTGGAAAATATTAGCTGTACCCAGCAATAAATTATCAGACGTCGGTTGACTACCATAAAGTTAATAAAATGGTAGTGAGAATAAATTTTTAATAAAAGGAAATAGTCATAACTTGCCAATCGAAAAATTAGGTAATAAAACATGTGCAGCATATTTCCAAATTTATTTAAAAAGTATATGTATGTGTAAGCAAATTTTAAAATGAAAATGTAGACACCCACATTTTTATTAGTTCTGCATGCTGAGATTAACATTTATTCTCTATGCATGTCTGTATTTCCCAAGTTTTTGATAGTAAGTGTGTGTGTTTTGTAGTTCAAGAACTAGTCACAAACTTTTAGTGTTTAGGCTTTAAAATTTTTTTACTTATCTTTTGATAATTTCATCTATATAGATATATCTGGCTCATATTCACCCCCAACTATTCCTCTACTCTTCCTAGCCCCTCTCCCAATATGTGTCCCTTCTTCCTTGTAAAATATTTTTAAACCTAATTATTTTATTTAAGATTCATTTATTCTTTGAGAATTTCATAAATGTATACACTATATTTTTTTAATCATACACATGTCATACCTCTTCTTTACTTCCTTCTGGATCCTCCCATGTCACTTCTTAATTTCGTGCTCTATATTTAAAGATTTGATGATGATGATGATTATGATGGAGTGTGTGTGTGTACACGTGTGCATGTAATATTGGGTGTACATATAGGCCAGAAGAGGACAGTCTCCTGGAGCTGGAGTTACAGGTGGCTATAAACTACCTGGCATGGGTGCTGGGAATTGAACCCTGGTCCTCTGGAAGAGCAACAAGTGCTCTTACGTGCTGAGACGCCTCTTGAGTCCCTGTGTGTTGACTTTGGAAGGTCATTGTGGTGCTTTGAATGAGAATGGCCCCTGTAGGCTCACGTAGTTAAATGCTTGGTCCCCCCCCCCCAACTGGTAGAACCCTTTGGGAAGGATTAGCAGGTGTGGCTTGTTGGGGAAGGTGTGTCACTGGAGGTGGGCTTTGCGGTTTCAAGAGCTCATGCTAGGCCCAGTGTCCCACCCCATCCTGCTGCCTAGGGATCAGGATGTGAAGCTCTTAAACTTGTGTTCCAGTGCCATGCTTTGTGGAGGCCCATAGAGGTTTCCTAGTGAGAGCTGAGCTTGCTTTACCCAGCAGAACGGCAGTAGAGGATGGCTTGATCACGTGCAAGGTCACCAGGTGTTTGGAAGGGTTCTGCACTTGGCTGTGCTGGGGGGAGGTCTTTTGCCCCACCCCTTGGCATTCCTATAAATAGTCCTTTAGAAGAGACAGGAGGGGCCGGTGGTTAAGGATCCTGACCCTCCCGCGCCATCCTGTGTTTCCACCTGTCTCTCTCTCCTCTATCCTTCTATCTAAATATTTCTTACTTCTTCCCCCTCAAGAGTACCCTGGGGTAAAAGTAGCAGCAGATCTCCTACAATGCCTGTCTGCTTCTTGCCATGATGATGGACTCATGTTCTGAACTATCAGCAAGCCCCCAATTTAAATGCTTTCTTAAAGAGTTGCCTTGGTCATGATTTCTCTTCACAGTAATAGAACACAAATTAAGACAGTGATTAAAACAAAGATGTTTACAATGTGTTACCATATTTGTGTTATGTAAAAACTTTCACTTGATGATTATTTGATTTGGGACAATCTCTATGTTCGGTCAACCCCCAAATATGCCCACTATGGATGCATTTAACACTTTTATTTTAAATATTTGGGAAACATTTCCCCCCAAACAGCTATCTGAATACTCTCTAAAGAAGCATCTAGTGAGTGAAGTTTATAAAGGCCACTACTTTGGACCACAGAGAATGAAGACCAGTGAGAAAGAGCCATACTATCAGGGTGGGTGGGTCAGGAGACTCCTCCCAGGGCACCTCTAGGTGGAGGCAGTCAGGATTAACAAATGAGGCATGCCTGGGGGTCAAGGACCTATGGATCCTGCTTTTGGCTAGTTCTGCTCCACATGCGGTCCGATCAGCCTTCCCTCTTCTATTCATCACATCTGTCCTGGAGACACAAACGACTTCCCTGACATCACCAGCCCCCTCCCTGCATGGGCTGTTCATCGAAGCTTCTCACCAGCTCCAGGTCTGTCTCATCGTTTCCAATGAGGTTTTGCTTCTATTAAGCTAAGTCCACACGTGTAAACACAACAGTGGCTTATAAGTTTTGCTGTGAAACACTTTTGTGTTAGTAAATACTGGGTTTCATTGTGACATTTCTGTACTGGCATATACCAAATGTTTATCACAGACCTCTGTGGAAATAGTCACCTTGCTGCTTTTATCTGATCATGCTGTCACTTAGCTTCATGGTTCCAAGTGGCAATTTTTATCTACTTCTTACTTTCCCATGGACATGACTTATTACAACATTCACATTGCAAAACAACCAGAAAGGTTGATCTCTCTGATAATTATGTTAAGACAACTGAATTTCTGTGGTAAAATAATGAAATCTGACACAGCAAAGTATGATTCATGGAGACTTTAAGACCCAAGTTTTTCTGTTTTTTAGTTTATAATTATATCATCCCTCCCTTCCCTTACTACCCCCCCCCCACAGACCCCTCCCTGCTCTCGTTCAAATTCATGGCTTCTTTTTTCATTAATATGCATGTAACTGAAATGATACATATTCCTACATATAACCTGCTTTTTCTGTATAATGTTACTTGTATGTACGTTTTCAGGGCTGACCATTTGGTGTTGGATAACCAAAAGGTGTGCTCTTCCCTGGGGAAGACTGTTTCTCTGCCTCTCAGCATTCCTTAGCTGCCTGTAGATCTTTGTGCAGGGTCGAGGCCTCGTGGTCTTTCCCCTGTCCACGCTGGCATGTCTACTGTTGTCCTTGTTCAGCTCCTGTTCAGGAAGTCATGCTGGTACGACTTAATGGGTGTAGCTTCTGACAGCACTGGGAAACACAGCGAACTCACTGATCATTTTGGCTTTCACAGTTTTGCCTCTCCTCTCCCTCTTCTGAACTTGGAAGATGAGACCACACATACCTTGCTTCCCTCCTTCCCCTCTCCTCATCTGTGAGTCCTCTAGAGGAGCGGTGCTGTAAATGACATTCCCTAGTAACACATTACTACGACCATGGAACTCTGCTAATAGTGAAGACATGCAGTGGCGTATGACCAGTACTTCTTCTTGTACAACACTTTGTCCTTGGAGTTAAACTTGTTTTCATTTTTTAAAACTTTTATAAGCATGTTAAATCATGGTTAAATTTCCCCCTTTCCAATATTTTTCTACATCTTTAATCAAGTCTCTCCAAGGACACTGACACTAAGCTTCCCTGTTTACCTACAGAGCTCTCCTTTCTGCCCCAGAGGCATTCTGTTCTTGTTCTGGAAGGCATGGTTTTCTTTTCGCATTCTGCAGACACTGAGAACATGTTGCCTTTATCTTGAGGCCGTGTTTCCTTCAAGTTGCTTTGAATCTTTTTTTTTTTTTTTTTTGGGGGGGGGGGGGGGGGGGGGTCTTTATCTTTCAAATCCTATGCTAGCTTCCACTTTCTAATAACTCTAGCTTGTCCTTTTGTATTTTATATGGCATAGCTGTTTATGCATGTACCACCATCTTCTCACTTTTGGTATCTATTGTCTGCTCACATTTTGTAGCACTGTGTTGCTCACTGGCCACCAAGGTCATGAACAGGTGTGCAGACTATAAATTCCAGGTATCAGGGTCAGGTTGGATATTGACTTGAGAAAGTCCTGTGGTTGATATCTTTAGAAGGTCACTCAAGTTACTCCCTCTTTCCAGAGACCATCTTCCCTGGAGAGCAAAAGGCCTGTCTGGCAGTGTATAGGGGAACAGGAAAAAGACTAGATTCCCTTCACTGGTCAGTTTTTAGCATAGTGCCCACACTTCCCATTTTGCCTCTTTTCTTTTGGACCAGATAGTTTCACACACTTCTGAAAATGAACCTTCAATTTTCAATAAATATTACTGAACTCCATCTGGAAATTGTATATGTTTATAATCTTAGCATGTTTTAGGAGAAAAATTCAGAAGGTGGAGGCAGGAGAATCAGAAGTTCAAAGCTAACCTCAGCTTCAAAGCAAGTTTAAGAACAGCCTGGGCCACATAAGACTTTCTCAAAAACAAGTGAGAAAGAGGGGGGAAGGGAGGAAGAAAGGGAGAGAGAGGGAGAGAAGGGGAGAGGGAGGGAGAGGTAGCGGGAGAATGCTTAAGAATTCCCCAAAACAATGAACAGTTTTGTAGTGGATAGCCATCCCAGCATTGGCCTGGAAGTTCCAACCCTCATTGAGGCTTCAGTAATGGTCACGCCCACAAGGCGGGGCAGAGGAGGAAGCGGAAGACGGAGGATGAAGAGGAGGTCGCTCTCTTGGTTCGGGGACGCTGGACGTAGGAGGTAGACCGAGCAGAGTTCTCCAGAGAACAACGCCGGACTGTGCTATACCTTTGCCAGACCCTGCAACCTACCCCTTCATTTGTAAGTTACCCTACAAAATAAACCTCCCTTTTAACTACATGGAGTGGCCTTAATAATTTCACCAATACAGTTTAATAAAAAATAATTTAAAAATATAGAGCATCGTGGGGTGTGGTGGTGTACACCTTTCATCCCAGCACTTGGGAGGCAGAGGCAGACGGATCTCTGAGTTCAAGGCCAGCCTGGTCTATATAGTGAGTTCTAGGATAGCCAGAGCTACACAGAGAAATCTTGTCTCAAATACAAAACAAAACAAGCAATAAATAAATAAATAAATAATAAATAAATAAATAAATAAATAAATAAATAAATAAATAAAAGCAATACAAATAAAAATACAGAGCATCAAACATGTACGTCAGCCATAAGGCTGAGATTCAACCAGCATGTGCACATATAAGATAGAGATGATGAAAGGCATAGAAGCCCTCCCTTGCTTCACTGGGCCTGTCCTCAGTTCAGAGAATCCCATCCCCCGGTAACCAGGTAGTGTGAGTGACGCGTGTCCTTAACAGTGGAGGGGCTCATGAAGCCACACTCGGTGGTTTGCAAAAGCACTGTCCTCCTACCACCTATATCATGATAGATGGCTGGCAGCACCTTTCCAGGAAATATGTCCGAGACAGGTAGATTTTAAGGGCAGAAAGTAAATATTTGCTTTTGATGCTAAAAATAAAATGCAATCCCTGGCATTTTGATATAGCAGAAAAGTCCCCAAAGCACCTGTTCAACAGAACATAACCTTTCCTTGAGTGCTGTTTGAAAAGCAAAGACACCAAAGAGTTGGAGGAAAAACACTTATTTTCAACCATAGTGGCAGGATCTTTTTTATGCTTCAAGCGATCTTAGTCTTTATTTGGGTCTGAATACTTTTTATTTCTAATGACATCTGATATTTAAACAGGACTTGTTAATAAAACTTAAGCCATCTTCTAGTGATTTTTCAGGTATGATAACTCATCCATCAGTCAGGCTTTCTAATATTTTCCCCAGTAAATTAACTCTTGAGCTTTGAAAAATATGAAATAATCAAGTCACTATTATTTGAAATAGAGATAGTGTGTCATGAAGCCGTTTGGTTTATAATGGGAGCTCATTACCATACTCATTACTGTGAATTATAGGAGTTTCCTGGCTGGTCCTCATTAGCCATATGGCTTTAAACATTGATTTGTGGTTAAGTGTGTTATTTTTAGAAAAGTGCACCTGAACATCTTCTGAAAACATTTGTTTCATCTTGTTCTGCATATTTTTAAAGGCCACGAATCTCACTGTTGTAAAAAACATATAGATTTTTAAGCACCTTCATCTTTGAATCTTTGACTTATATACCTTATTTAGTCAAATGAAAACAGCTTTGTCAGTCAGCAAGGTTTGATCCGATACACTTTCATTCCTCAAGAAAATCCCTAGGAAGCACGAGAGGAAAGGTAATTAAACAGAAGCCAGATCTACTACTGTAGATTTTCACTCTAAATTGGTAGACAATTTAATCCCTTTCCCTCTGTCATAGCTGTTAAGGTGGTTCTACTCTAAGGAAAACAGGAGAGTATTTGCTCATCAATATAGTCCACAGATATTACTACACTAAAGTAACAGAGACTGTTGGGGGTGCCGGAAATGCTAAGGCTGTGATAGAGAGGAGCAGGGTCTCTGCCCTGATAGAACTGGGCAACAATGTGGAAAAGACATATATCCAGAATTGGAAAGCTTGTGTCTAGAGCACAGTTGGGACTAGTAGACTGTGGTAAGAGAGGAGGCTAGAGTTGACAGCAAGGGCCAGATCCTAGTCTGCTTCATGATAAATTCTCATGTTGTTGTCATTTATACTACGGTTATGATTTGGGAACACCCCCAGGAAGGGGAGAGTTGAAAGATGAAGACAGCTATCTCAGAAAATGGAGGAGAAAAAGTGATCTGGCATAGATAGATGGTGGCAGAAGAGAGAGAAACACAGATGAGGGCACAGTTCATGAATATGGAGCCGACGTGACATACAGATGCATCGTCTGTGAATCTTCAGGAAAGGATAGTAAGCAAGGATGGCTCTGGGCTTTTGGAGTGAAGAAATGTATGGTCAGCAATGTCATGTACTGGGATGGGGGATTCTGATGGAGGAGTCGGATGGTGTCTGAAGGGCCTGATAAAGCTGAGGTGTCAACTAGCCTTCAAGATGAAACCAGAAACAAGAGTCCTATCTGCATCTCTAGTACTGGAATGGGCTAGAGAAAGATCACCCAAGGAAAGACTGTAGAACCAGAAGAGGGGGCCAAGACCACAAACTGCCTTGGCTCAGACTGGGAAGGAAGTCCTACAATCCATAAGGGCAGGGAGTTGGGTGTACAGATATGGTGATATATTGTTTATAATCTAGGGAATAAAGCTTGCCTGAAGATCAGAGGACAGAGCTAGCCACAGAGCTAGCCACAGAGATCAGGCAGTGGTGGCACACACCTTGAATCCTAGCACTCAGGAGGCAGAGGGAGAGGCAGAGATCTGTCTGGATTTCTGTGAGTTCAAGGCCACACTGGGCCACAAGAGATTAATCCAGTCTAAAAGGGAAACAGAGGCAGGTAGTGGCACTAGGAAGGTTGAGACAGGAAGTGAGATGGCTGGGCAGAGAAAGGAATGTAAGGTGGGAGGAGACAGGAACTCACTCTCTTTTCAGGCTAAGGAGTTGGTGGGGTAAGAGGTGGTGGCTGTGGCTGCTCTGCTTCTCTGACCTTTCAGCTTTCACCCTGACATCTGGCTCTGGGTTTCTGTTATAAGACCATTTAGGATTCGTGCACCACATAGCCTTTGGAAGGCTGAAAGGAACTGTTGCAGACCCTCAAGCTCCAGGACAGCGGGAAAGGCTGGCCACCTTCAGACCTAGAGACCACAAGGAAGGGACAGGACTCAGGAGGAGTGAGCAGCTCGCTTGGAAATGGGGTATGGAAGGGACCATGACAGAAGCTGCAAGACCATCAGTTTGGCTGTTTCTGGGTGGACTGGTGAATGGGAAAAGGGAGATGCCACCTGTGGGCAGCTACTGGAGAGTCCCTGACAGGAAGGAGGAAAGAGTAAAGTTTCTGTGTGGCACCCAACATTCCTCTCCTGAGGAGTTCCTACCAAACCCAGTGGGTAGAACGTAAGGGGGGTCAGTCCATGTGGAAGGGGAGATGAGAAGATAGGGGCTAAACAGTTCTAGAGCTCACAATGAAACACACAGAGCCGGTGAGCTTCGAGCTAAGAAACGGCTTCTGAATTATTTTTTCAACATGAGAGAACAACTCTTTGTGGCAGATGTGGAGTTCTTAAACAGATGTAAATGTGAAAGCCACTGAGGATGCATACTGATGTTCCCTAAAAGGTCATAGCTATATGTCCTTGCATGTGGTCACACCTAGGCCAGGCGTGATATCCCAGTTTATTTCTCAGGTGAACACCAGAATATGAGCTTCCTTCCTGTTCTTCCTATGAGAGAACTAGCCTAACATTTTTCCATAGTTTTCTAAAACTGCTTGAAAGGTAAATTCACACACACACACACACACACACACACACACACACACATACACACACACTCTCACATTCACACACACAAACACATACACCACACTCATACACACATAACACATACTCACATACACTCATGTGCACACATACATACACTTACATACACTCATGTACACACACACTCACATTCACATACACGCACACATACAAACACATACACCACATTCACATATGCACATAACACATACACAACACACACACACACACACTCACATACACTCATGTGCACATATACAGACACTCAAATACACTTGTGCATACACACACATATACACCTCAACATTTATTAAGACCCTCTTCTGCATGAGCTATAGCTTGAAATGTTGGACGCACAGGGATAAAAGAGATGAAATTCTTGTCCTCATAGAAGTTAAATCCTAGCAAGTTGAAATGTATGCTAGAGGAAAGGGAAATAATAAAACCACAAGATAAATTTTAAGATGACATCTTCCCTCTTGCTGAAGACACCACACACATTGGTTGCAGGACACAGAGAAATCAACCTTGAACTGACTGGGACCCTCTCCCAGCTGGCTATCTTTCATAGTACTGCATAAGCTATTTGGGAAGAAAAGACCCTAGGGGCCTTATCTGGTGCCAGAACCTGGTTGATATAATACCAACTTGCCAAACAAGAGGCTCCCACTAATGTAAGAGTGGCAAGATTGTTTAGGAGAATAACCAATCACTTTCCTGGTTAGAGTCGGTCTGCTTCACAGGAGGGAGTTCATACCTGGTACTGTAACAGTGAGAAGTCATAGGCCTGGGAGGAGAACCCATGGATGTTACTTTCCTAAATGGTTATGTTGCTAAATGGCTTTCTAAATATTTATGTTTATATCCATAGCTTTGTGCTGCTTCCAACCCTGGCCAGAGAAACTTCTTACTGTGGTGGGTAGTGATTAAAATGTAGAGATCATTGCTATTCAATGTACTGAGGACAAGTGAGTGCTCAGCCATAAGTGGGTATCAATGCCATCCACCAAAGCTCAGAGAACATCTCAGAAGAGGGGGCAGAAAGGATGTAAGAACAAGAGTATGGGGAGACATACTGTGGAATGTTGCCTTCTTACATTCCATGGCTGTTGTGGACAGCAGTTTTGGTTACATACCTAAGACCTGCACAAGATCAGGTGAGTTGAAAATTCCACCAAGGAGTGGATAGGGGATCTGGAGGTGCATCCTTATCTGCAGAGCTACTGAGAGCCAATGGTGTCTAGGAGAATGGGAATCACTTTTCTTTAGGAGTATGACTTATGGCAGGTTCCCCATGTGCCAGTGATGACCCCATGCCCCTATACATGTGGGCGGCATTAATTTGACTCTGGGTTAAAAATCAATAAATAAGTATAAAAGGAAAAATAAAAATAAAATGACACCTTTTCAAATGGTGCCAAGTCTTGTGTGAAGGAAAAAAAAACCATGGTTAACTCAATACAAGTTATGAGGCTGGGGATTTCTAGCTATTGTGGACTTTACTTCATATTTGTGCCAGTACCACCCAAGTTTTCAGAAAGATAAGCTAATTCTTTCAGTTAGACAAAGCTTCTAGGGACCAGGAAGCTATATAACTCAGTTATAGAGTGCTTGATTAGCAGGCTCTGAGTTTAATCTCTTGGAGAGAGAGAAGAGGCAGAGAGAGAGAGAGAGAGAGAGAGAGAGAGAGAGAGAGAGAGAGAGAGAGAGAGAGAGGTGTTGGGGACTAGAGGTTTCTCTGAAGAGTTGTGCTTTTTCATGAAACCCAAATCATGTGCAGAACCCAGCTATGTGAGAACCAGGAAGACATCCATTCAGAATATATAGCAAGCACAAAGTTTCAGAGGCTGAACTGAGCACACAGTGTCTGTGGAGAGGAAGGGAAGCCCAGCTAGAAGACAGTGAATGAAGGAACTTGCAAATTGTCCTGTCATCTAGTTTGTTTATATTAATAAACTATATCTTAGCAGTAAGTCCCTACTGGTACCTTTCTGTTATGGGCTGTATGTCCATGTTATCCCTGTCCTATTTTTTTATTGATTCTCTTACACTCAAATGTGATGGTGTAGCTGAAGTTTTCTCTTTGAAGTTAGAGCTTTCCTGCCTGGCCCACAGTCAGGACAAATCTCTTACCTGCCAGTCCCACAGCTGCTCAGACCTGACCAAGTAAACACACAGAGACTTATATTGCTTACAAACTGTATGGCCATGGCAGGCTTCTTGTTAACTGTTCTTCTATCTTAAATTAACCCATATCTATTAGTCCATAAGTTGCCATGTGGCTCGTGGCTTACTGGTACCTCACATCTCCCTTGTCATGGCTGCGGCTGGCAGTGTCTCTCTGCCCCAGCCTTCTACTTCCCAGAATTCTCTTCTCTGCTTGTCCTGCCTATACTTCCTGCCTGGCTACTGGCCAATCAGTGTTTTATTTCTTAACCAATCAGAGCAACACATTTGACATACAGAACATCCCACAGCATGATGGTATTATATGAATTATTATTATATGATATTAGGGTCTTTGCAAGGTAATTCAAATTATGTAAGATCATAAAGGTGGATTCCTCATGATGGGGCCTTTTTTTTTCGGGGGCGGGGGGTGAGACAGGGTCTCTCTATTATGCACCTCTGGATGCCCTGTAACTCTCTATGTAGACCAGAACTTGAACTCACAGAGATCCTTCTGCCTTAGCCTCCCAAGTACTAGGAGTTAAAGGTGTGCATCACCACACCCAGCTTAGGATAGGACTAGCTAACAAAGAGCTAACAGATGTTCCTCTCTCTTACAGGGAAAATCCAGTAGCCAAGAAGAGGGTCCTCATCAGAATCTCACCATCCAGAAGCCAAGAAGAGGGTCCTCATCAGAATCTTACCACACTGCAAGCGGCTGTTGATGCCAGCCTCTAATTTTCAATACATAAGTATTTGTTGAGCCCTACCTCAACCCCCAGCTGAGGGTATGTTGCCACAGCAGTCTGTGTTGATGCCAAAACATACTCAGTAACTGCATAATGTGCTGAATAACTTTTAGTTTCTTTAAGCACATTACCCTTGTCAGGAGTTTAGCCTACCTGCAGTCTTTTGCTCTTATAAACAGTACTCAGTGCTATAACAAACATCATTATGGCTATAATTCTGTGCATTAGAATTATGAGATCTGTAAGAAAAGTATCCTGAGATACATATGCATTAAATATTCAGATGTTGTTCATTTTAAATTTTGGTAGATGACTCCAAGTAGACTTGAGAATGTGCTGATTTCAAATGTTACCAACTAATTTTTGTTTGCTCTTCCCTATTTAATGAACCAGTAAATGTTTAGTCTTATGGCATATTGTCTTGTGCTCAGAAGCCATTTACTTTGTATGTGGGAGTATCTGTGTGTGCTTTCTTATGAAGTCTCAGTTCATGTCCCTTGCCCATTTTCATTAGATTGCTAATGAAAGTTTATTCACTATGGTAGATTCCTCCACAAACCCATGGGACCAGTGATGGTCCAAAAGTGGGAAGGGAGCTCTCCATTCTCTTATTCCCACCATAGACCACTGGCTTTGCCACCTGTTTAGTGACTATCATAGTCAACTTGGGTTCTTTTGTCCTCTGGGTTGGGAAGGTGAAGCAGTTTCCCTGGAGAAGAATGCCTGAGTCATACTTTCATTTCCCTACGGCCTCCAGGTCCTATGCCATTGCTGTGAAGCTGAGATATGTTTCCTTCTTGTAAGCTAGTCTGAGGAAATCCAAATGCAATCATCCTTTTTATAGCTTCATGTATCCCTCATCTCTGATACATATAGTAGCAGTTCTTGTTAGAAATGTGTTTCACCCTGTACTTAAAGTGGGACAGACATAAGAATGTTTCTACTATATGCTTACATGTTTATGGCTGTGAATAATAGAGCACATATGTGTTTAATCAGAAAAGCCAAGAATAAGACTACTAAGACTATTGTATTTTAAAGGACTTGTCTCAAAATCCTTTGGTTTCACCTTACTTCTTGTATAGACTTGTTCTCCATGCATTCACACTTCACATATTAAAACAGATATTGGAATTTATGTTTGCCATGCCTTAAAAAGTAATCAAAGAGCTAAGAACTATTTTCTTCACTTGGAACAACTATACAAAGAAAGGCCAAAAATGATAATATTAATATCAAAGCACATAATTCTGGAAAGCACACAATCATGCATGTGCAGACAGCTCAGATGCTATCAATGCATGAAAGAAGGTATTTTCAGGTTTACCTAAATCCATCATGGTTTTCCATAAAGCAAAGCCTGAATATTCTACTTTAAGAAACTGCAGAGAATCTAGGTGGGGATGGAAATAATCTTTATAAAAATATAAAGAAGCCATGTGCAAAGAATTTGAAGGCTTTCTTCAGAAATGCTTAAATAATTCAAAGACCTCCAAAGATATGGGTATAAACAAGCTGTGTTTCATTTGAACTTCACACTGTCCCTGTAAATTGTAGGACAGATGTTATTTTCATGTTACAGTGAAGAAATGGAGGCTTGTATATTGGTTGAGTAGGTTTTCTAGTGCCTTAAATAGAGTATAGGACCAACGCACAAACCTAGTCTGATAACCCTAAACCTATACTCTTGTCACTGCATCTGTCTTAGTTAGGGTTCCTATTGCTGTGAAGAGACACCACGACCATGACAACTCTTCTAAAGGAAAACATTTAATTGGGTGGCTTACAGTTTTGGAGGTTTAGTCCATTATCATCATGGCAGGACAGAGCAGTGTACAGGCAGACATGGTGCTGGAGAAGGAGCTAAGAGTCCTACATCTTGATCCACAGGTAGTGGAAGGAGACTGAGCACTACGCTGGGTGTAGCTTGAACATATAAGACCTCAAAGCCTGCCCCCACAGGGACAAACAAGGCCACACCTACTCCAACAAGAACATACCTCCTAATAGTGCCTCTCCCTATGGGCCAAGCATTTAAACATGAGTCTATGGTGGCAGGGGGTGGGGTGGGGGTCTGGGGGGGCTGAGGGGGTGGGGAGATACCTAGTCAAACCACTACAGCATCCTTCATGATGCTAATGTCCTTAAGAAGTTTGTGGAAACATTGCTGGTGTGACTATTTAGTGGCCCTTGACATCTGTGCCATAATAAGTGAAATATGTTCATAAACAATTTAACTACCTATAATAGGGCCATTTTATTTCCATTATCTAGCAGCAACAGAAACAAGAGCATATGCTACATCCCAAAGTTTTCCTTAGGTATGCTTTTTAGCAAGAGCCAACTTTAGAATCCAATTAAGCCCATGCATGGAGGGATCAGACTCATCCCTCAAAGCAAATCAACACACATCTTCCAAGTGATCTTATCTCCTTTACAGATTTTTCCTTTCCGGTAGCCGCTCAAATGGTCGTGGTGTTCCCTGCAGAGCCAAATTTTCATACACAGCAAACCAGGTGTGATAAGCTCTGGAAAGAGATAAAGCCAGGCATGCATCACCGTTGTAACAATACAAGCTGACTGACTCTAAGAAGTGATTTACCTACTGCTGGATTTCAACAGGGATGGCAGAGAGCCCAGGCATCGACTGCAAGATGAATAAATCTAGATGCTGTAATTGTAAATAAATAGCAGTAAATTCAGGCAGGAGTTCACTTCTTCTCCTATATATTTCACCCTGTGAGTGGTGCAGAGAATGACCTAGAACTAGCCAAGACAAAAAATACTTCCACATACTAGATGCCATTGGGAGACAGAGATTCTTCCTCCCCTCCCCCTGTCACATTCTTGGCTTTATTTGATGAGGGAGTATGTAAGTCCAGGCAGCAACAAGCCTTATAGTACAGAAGGGATCTGACAGCAACTGATCAATTGAATATTTCAAAATAGCTAGCAGGAAATGTTTAGAATGTCCCTGACATAAAGGATAAGTCTATGCAATTATACCTATGCCAATCCTGGTCTGATGAATGTGTATTATAGACACGTTCATAACAGACCTTGTGAAGATGCACAGTTGTTACCTGGGATTTCAAAGTCAAGCTTTCATTAACAAAAAGATGAGGAGTCCATTTGAGGGCTGAGGTGAGAACAGAACTCTGTAGGGTGGTGGAGGAAACAACCCAAACCCAGTCTTAATCCTTCAGTGGAATCCTGGGCCCGAGCATGGCTGCTGAGACCCACCTTACCTCTGCCCTGTTCACATCCAAAGTCAGTGTGTTACTGCTCTTCTTTATTCTGTTTCCTTCCTATTTCTCTTTAAACTTATATGTTGCACGTTTTTGTCTCTTGGTATGAATACATCAATTTCAGAAAAGCAACAACCAGCTTCACTCATGGTTTTTGTACTTCTGTCTGAAAACTTACAGATTGAGGACAGTGGCCATTTAGCCTCATAAGTCCTCAGCTGTGTATCTGAAAGTCTTGCCTCTTTTCTTTATGCTTTCATGAACAGTTGAAATATGGATTTTGGGGGTGGGGGAGAGGGAACACAGCCCAGAATGATTTAAAATCTTACTTTTTAATGAAAGTAAAAGCTTTTCTGAAATCCGGAGAGCAGAAAGAGTTAAATACTTGTGAACTCAATGGCATTTTCAGTTGCCATAACAAAATGCAATCTTTTATTTTAATGATCACAGCCTTTAAAAATCATCTAATAAATATGGTTGACGGGTCTCATCACAGTCTTTTCTTCCTCATGATTTCTTTACACGGATTCATTTCTCTTTATAAGTGGCTAGGTTTTAGCCTCCCACCATGAGTCCTACTTTGATAGGTTTGCCTACTATTTAGAACTGGAAAGCAAAGGTTGGCTACCCGCAGGAAAGGCTCTGCAGGTCTACAATTGAAAGTCCCAAGACTGAATTCATTTTTTCAGCTGGCTTCTCTTTTCTTTCAACACTATTTTATGAATTCTTTGAAAATTCCAGATTAATTTTTTGAGCATATCAACTCCCTCCAACTCTTCTAATTACCACCTTTCCAACTCCCTATCCCTTCCCACCCAGCTTGAGAGTTCTCCTTCTCCCCTCCCCACTGGGTTCAGTTTGCATTGCTCAGCTAGTCTTAGAAGTGAGCTCTACCCTGCTGTGTGGATAACCTAGCAGGGCGGACCAGGGAAAGGAAACATCAAGAAAATAAACAGCTAGGAGGTCAAGATGTAATGCAGGTTGAACACATTTTATCTGCACAGAGAAAGAAGAAAAAGAGAAGAGGAAGTGAGGCCAGGCTATGAAACCCCAAAGCCTCCTCTAGTGATAATTCACTTCCTCCAACAAGGCTCAGCCTCCAAGGTTCCATAACTTTCCCAAACAGTGCCACCCACCAGGAAACAAATGTTTAATGCAGGACCCTATAAAGACATTTTTCATTCAAACCACAACAATGTGTTAATACTTTTATAATAACTTTTATCAATTAGTTTCCATACCAGTATGATGCCTGCACCACAGGATTTATGTGCCCAATCTTTCCCAGTACTTGAAGATAGTTATGAGGGCTTGGTGAATCCTCTATAGAGGTCTGCATGTTCTAAGCCTCTGCAAACAGATATCAGGGGCAAGTACCAGTCACTGTCCTGTCCAGAGTTCCTGATTTCTCCCTGAAGATTGATCTGAGTAGACTGGATCCGAAACATAGATATGCAACTACCTAATTTACTGCTTATTGTGTCTCATCAGTCCGTGATACTTGCTCAGGGCTCGCACAGGGATGGACTTTTCCTATGGCGTCATACACACATGCAAATTTTGTCTGTGATTTAATCCCCTCCCCAAACTCTCTCCCTGATTCTTAACTCAAAGCTAACTCAGTTATAAGAAATTATTTTCTTTATAACGCTGTCATAGAATTCTACTGTTCACTTTGGATGGAGGTCTTTATTTTCCTGACATTTTTTTTTTCCCTCTGAAAAGTTCTTTCTGGTAAAAAAGACAGAAATTCATGCCATTCTACCTGTTTCGTCTCTTCCTTTTGTTTTTCCCTCTCTTAGGTCCTTCTTAGGGACTCCTCCACTCCTTCTGCTTCTGTTAGCTAAGGCTTCTTATTCTCTGGGTGGTAGACAACTCCTCTGAGCTCCCACAACAGACCCCATGCTACAAATGACAAGGTGCTTGGATGTGTTAGTCAGCTTGGTAGCCACAGACCCACCTCCCTCCCGAGCCCTATGCCTCTGCCATTACCTGTGGTTCTCTTGTAATTCTGTCTCACATTGATAGTTGAATTAGACAATTAAATTGGAAAAGGATGAACTTTTTATATTGTTTAACATTGATCATTCCTGATGGCCAATTATCCTGCTTCTGAACTATGTCTACACCACACATAAAATGTGTATGTTCATACATTATCATAGTTCAGTCTTCTTTTACTTAAAATTGATTTTCTAGTAAAAACAATTACTTCATTGTAGCTTTTCAGTTTTTAAGAAAATTGTGCTACATTCACATAAAGATATTATCAATGAATATTTTCTAGGGGAAAATCAAGTGGTAAATAGCATTAAGGTTAATCCTAATTTTTCTTAAAATAATTTATAGCTTGGCTTAGTTTGTGTCATCTTTTCAGCACTGGAATGTGCAAATATCATGACCAATGAAACTGCTATGTTAGGTTGCAAGTGGCCAAAAGCCATAGTTACTATTGGAAACTAAAAGAATTTCAAACTATAGTTTGAAATTTCTCTTGAAGTTTAATTATGACAAAGTTTTTCTTCCAATTTGAGGAGTTTTAATTTCATGAATGATATTTTATTTTGAAACAGAGTGCTTTGGTGTCCATTAGGTCAAAGTTATGAAATACTTAGTAGATTTCTGACAGTTGTATTGAAAATCAGTTATTATCAACAACTTCCCCTAACATCTTCTTTGACTTTGATTTGATGCTTTTATTAGGATTTGTCTTCTATAAAACAGAGTGTAAAGAGACTTAGAGATACTCATTCTTTGATGGAAATGACTTGGACATGTATCCTGGGGAAGCACTTTAGATATGGAGGATAAGATAGATCAGAGGCCAAGTCTCTGAAATATCACAGATGAGATGAGAAGATAGACAGTAGCCTAGTAGGCAAATGCCTCATTCATTGCTTTCCATCTTGGGGTAATAAAAGAGAAATTGAAAAGCGAAACCTGATGGGCTTAAAGGCCAACCAGGACTCTAGACTGCCTGCTTCATGCTTCAAAATAGGTCATTTACCATTTTTCTGATATCTGGCATTGCACTGGTGCTGAATCACTGAAATATCATCTTGTCTTTCACTACAGAGTGGCAGACTCCGTCCAGTAAAGACTGTAACATAGGTAAGATTGAGTCATGTATTTATTTATTCATTCCAGTAAACATCTATTACATTATGTTCTGGCCCATTCTTTTGGAAGGCCAGTGTTGTAAGAATGTGAGATTATTTAGAGAAAGCCTTATACTGCTGAGTAGGTTTTTGACAGGTCAATATCCTTACTTGGACAAATGGAAAACATAATAAAAGTCATTTTCAAAGGCATCTGAGAGCTGTAAAAGCTATGAAGTTGAAATGAACTAAAATTCTAGAGAGAGAGAGAGAGAGAGAGCGATTTGAGGTGATCTGATGATTGGCAGCAATTTTTCTCTCAGGGTGTCTGTTAGTTCTGGGAAGGTACAGATGGTTGGGCTTGACCCAGGTGGACAGACTATGCTAGAAGCAGAGGACCCAGCAGAAAGCATGATGATCACAAGCAGCCTTGGGAACCTGAGGAGTTGCAGATGTGTGTTGGCTTTTCCACGTTCTACTGAAATCTGCTCAGAAAATGAAGAGTTGTCAGGGAAAGAGCCTGCCTCAGGTACATACCCAGTTTATCTCCAAAAAGATTTATTAAATCTTCACCTTGTATGAGGCAGGAGACCAATGAGCGAGGTGAAAACTTCTGTACCTCCTGCTCTCGGCCAGTGTTGAGGGGGCAAAGAGTCACTATGCTTTCAATGAAATAGCTTGGGTAGCCATGCCCAGGAACATGTTGACATCCAAGGCAGATGGAGCCTTCCTACAACTTTACCACAGTTTAATTTCTAACTGGTTTCTAGGGTTAGACTCTACCATGCTAACCAGGCTACATTTTTTAACCAGCATTTGCCATAACAAAATGCCATATACAGGATTCCTTAAACAACAGATACCTGTTCTTGAATTTTCACAGTTCTAGATGATAGGAAATCTGAGGTCAAAACTGTAGTTAATTTGACTTCCCATGATGGCCCTCTTCCTGGATGAGGATTGAAGATGAGGATCTCACAGTGGGCCTTCCTTGGTGTGTGCTCCTGAGGGAGGAGGGAGAGGGAGGACTGGAGAGAAAGAGAGACATGTTTTCTGTTTCTATAATGCCACAAATCCTATAAAACTAGAACCCCAATCTGATTCATATTATTTCCCATTAATAATTCCTTTGAGATCTCCTCTTCTAACATACACTGGGAGGACACAACTCAGTTGATAGCAAGAGAAAATAGTATTTTTTGTGGAATACTATAGTATCAGGAACCTCTGTGGGTCCTTTCTGTATGATATCCTGCTTGCAAACAAGAGTTACTTAACCTATCAGTAAGCAAGGTCATAAGGCCAAGCAGAAAGAGGAGAAGTCCAATAAAAGCAAACGGACAGCTGGCATGGTGGCACACGTCTTTAATTCCAGCACTTGGGAGGCAGAGGCAAGGAGAACTCTGTGAGTTCAAAGCCAACCTAGTCTACATAGTGAGTTCCAGGACAAGGCTACATTACTATCTCAAAACCAACCAACCAAACAAACAAAACAAAAGGAAAAGTTCAAATGGACAGATGATTCCCCTAACTGAGTTTGAAACAACTATATTTGGTGATTTCTGGGTATGTAATGATGGGACCAGCTGCTTGCCTACCTACTTCCTGATATCTCCCACGGTAAAATCCACAAACCAGGAAATGAAGAACTACATGAAGCCATGCCTTCAGCACAAAATAACTCTAATAAAAAAGAAGAAATCGCCATATTCCTGAGTCAGATCTCTTGCTTAGTACTTGTGTTGCAGAAGGCCCCAAACTAAATAAACATAGAGAGACAGACTCTGGGATTGTCACAAATAGAAAGCTAGCAAAAGGGCCTAGCAAAAGAGTGAGGACCAAGTTCACGTTGTACGAAACTTCTATGGCTGTGTCCATGCAGAGCCCAGCACAGGTTGTAGGGAAAGAAATTCATAATGAGTGTTAGTACTTCAACTAAAGATGAAATGAGTCACCAGTTGTTTACAAGATGGCATTCAAAACATACTGCTAAGGAAAAGCCAAAGCCAAAGAGGAGTGCCCTTTGACCTTGCAGGGGGATGAAGAAAGGGGCAAAAGGTGGATGGTACACAGCCATCCTCCCACCACTGAAACAAAGGAGTCAGTGGCCGCCAAAGCAAGGAGTTTTGTGCTCTTCCTAGAGGACTTTGTCCTTAGGCTAGAAGCCTAATAAGCAGTCGTAATACTGGAAAAATGAAAACAAGCAATGAATTCTTACAAGGCCATTTCACAAAACCAGAGGAGAAACTTTTATATCCTCTTTAAGAAGGACGCTGAAGTAGAACAAGTCTATACACCCCACACTCTAAACAGAATTATAATCATCCAAGCATTTGAGAAAACGAAAGAACAGCTTAAATGGGGAAAAAAAAAAAAACCAAAAAAAAACCCAAAAAAACAAAAACAAAAACAAAAAGCTAGTGGGTAAAAGCTAGAGGAAGTGACACTGGGAGTCACGTGACCGAGGGAGGGAAAAAGACAGAGAGACTAGAGAAGAGAGTAAGTGAGCAAACAGACACAGAGAGTAAGCGGGACGAAAGGTGGAAAGACAAAAGACAGACTGAAGTCAAAAGGAAATCCAAGTGGGTAGCGACACTAGAGAGGGACAGCTGAGAAGCCAGGTACAGAAAGACAGACTGACGCCTCCCTGGATACTGGTGCAAATATTCAAACAGGCAAAATAATACAGTGCAGTGTTAAGTCCATGGCCAAGCGGGATTTATTACTATAATAGAAAGTCTGTTCAATATGAGGAAAATCGTAAATGGTATATCAATGATTTTAAAAGAAAAAAATGACCTTCATAATTATCTCCATAGATACTGATATAAAAAAATTACGATGCATTTCAAGATCTACTACAACAGAAGTACTATGGAAGGGCGAACTGAGTGCCTCCCCACATGGTGCAATCACTATGCTTGTACACACTGTGACGGTCAGTGCTGCGAACTGGAGAACCCACTCTCTGGGAGATGGTCTACGGGCATGCCTGTGGGGGGGGTATCTTAATCACATTCATTGAAGTGGGGAGGCAGAAAAAGAAACTGAGCACTGTGTGCACATCTGGTGCTTTCTGCTGTGTTACTGTGGATGCAATGTGACTGTCTAGTGGTGACACGCTGCCGCTGCCGCTGCCGCTGCCGCCGTCACCTTGACTCCCTGGCTATGACAGGCTGTAACTTTTAGCTGTCCGCTAAAAGATCCTTTCCCCTCAAGGCCGCTGTGCCAGGCATCCTGTCACAGCAATGAGGAAAGGAAACTAAGACATATAACACACTCACCTGCCCTGTTGTCACAGAGAGATGCCAAGTCAGTCCCGGGTACTTTAAGAACACTGTCTCCATTCCTCCTTAACACTGCAGTGGGATTATTAGTCACTGGAATTATGCCATGTAGATTGAGTAGAGGCATACAAACAGTACGAAAATAACAACAATAAGGACTAGTTCTTTATGATAGATGCAGATAATTTCAAAAACCTTGAAACATTGTAAGAGATCAAATTAACTTGAAAGCTATAACAAGTTATCAAAATGACATAGAGAACTTGATAGTCTTCATATGCATACTCAGCAACTCAAGGCTATGAGCCTGGTGACTTGTAAACAACAGAAATGCTTCTCACAGTTCTGAAGGCCAGTACACAGTCACTGAACTGCCAGACCCAGTGTTTCCTGAGGGTCAGAATTCTGGCCCATAGATGACACCTTCTTGTGGTGTTCTCATATAGTAATGGGGACAAAGAATTCCCTTGGTCCCATTTTATTCAGACATTAATTTTACTTGTGAGAGCTCCACCCTTAGGACCTAGTTACCTCTCCAAATGCCTCTTAGTAGCATCATTTTAGGGGCTAGGATTTCAACATATAAATTTGGGACAACATGACCATTCAAAACATTGCATATCTAGATAAAATACCTCTCACATTACAAAAACAAAAAAAAAAAAAAAAAAAAAAAAAAAAAACAAAAAAAACCCAAGGAACTTTAGTTGGTTTTTTTTTTTTTTAAGAATCCTTTTTTATTATAAAAAAGGTTGTTCATTATAACACTATTGGTAATTGCAAAATACTATAAATATCTTAAGTGGTCATGTAGACAGAGTGTGAACAAATTAAAATCCACAATAGGAGGCTAGGCAGCTACTAAAAGAAATTAGAAATATCTTATGAATAAAGAATGATTATGTGAAAAGGCAAAATCCCAGAGAGAATAAGGAGCCACCCTTCATGAAAAAAAGAGTTTCAAGAAAGTTTATATGCTCATGCTAACTTATGTTTTGCAAAAGCAGTTAGGGGGTTGGGGGTTTAGCTCAGCCTAGCAAGCGCAAGGCCCTGGGTTTGGTCCTCAGCTCTGGCAAAAAAAACCCAAAAAACCAAAACAAAAACCAAAAATTAAAAACCCAACCAACTAAACAAACAAACAGCAACAACAACAACAACAACAACAAAACGGTTAGGATCATTCGGACATAAAAGAAACTGGTTCCCTGTGGGAGATACTGTTGGAAAGGCAAAAAGAGAGGAAGGATGGAAAGAAAACAACACTTTCCTAAGAGCAAGCCTCTCTCACCGGGTGGTGGCGCGCGCCTTTAATCCCAGCACTCGGGAGGCAGAGGCAAGTGGATCTCTGTGAGTTCAAGGCCAGCCTGGTCTACAGAGTGAGTTCCAGGATAGGCTCAAAAGCTACACAAAGAAATCCTGTCTCAAAACAAAAACAACAACAACAAACAAACAAACAAACAAAAAATAAATAAAAAAAATCAAGGGTCTTTTGATGAACGACTGATTTTAAGACTTCTGTGGTGAAGAAAAATTCTGGGTGTTAAAATGATAACCAAAACAAAACACTACCCATCTTCAACCCAAAACCACTTTACAAACCTATACAAACAAAACATCACAATCTTGGTATAAATACAGATGTGTGTACTAAGAGAATAGAATAGAGGTACAATAAATAGCTCCATACATCTGAGGACAACTGAATTTTGATGAAGCTGCTAATAATGTTTTCTGGAGAGAGGAGAACCTTTTCAATAAATGATGCTTGAAAAACCATGGGTAAAAAATGAAATAAAAGTTTTATATCTCATCAGTTATAAAATCTGCTCAAAATGGATTATAGACTTAAACACATTTCAGGCAACTATGAGAAGGAGGCACGGATAAACATTTTAGGACACTGGAATGCACAAGGAGGTTTTGGACAAGATTCTGAAAGCAAACAGAAAACAAGAAAGCAAAACTAGATAAATGAGATTCTATCAAGTTAAAATCCTTCTGCAGGATGTACAATAATCAAGCGCAGAGACAACCTGAAGGATGGGAAGGGACATTAACAGTGTGTGTATCTGACAACAGGATTCTTAGAATACACAAGAAAACTCCAAAAGCTTAATGCCAAGCCAACCCAAGCTGGTTCAAAGGAGATAACAGATCTGAGTAAACACTTCCTGAAAGAAGACATATGATCGACCAGCAAATACACCAAAAGCGGTGTAATGCTATTAATTATTAGGTCAATGCAAATCATACCATGAGGTGGTGTCTCACTGCAGTGGGTAGGGCTGCAATAAAAAAGACGAACGATAACATGTGCTAGAGAGGATGTCGAGGCAGGAACTCTCACACACTGTTGGTGTTAGTTCATACACTATAGAACACAATACAAAGTTTTCACAAAAACTAAAAGTAGATCTACTGTGTGATCCAGTGACCCATTCCTGAGTAAAAGGAAGCCATTGCATGAAGGATGTCTGCATTTCCACCTTGACTGCTGCCCTATCCACAATAGCTAAGAAATGGACACAAACCACGTCTTTAAACTGATGATCAGACAAAGAGAATTTGGTAACATACAATGAGATTCTACCCAAACAATCAGAACAATGAACCCTGTGTTTGTGACTGGAGATCATTATGACAAAGTAAAAAACCCAGGTAGTTAAAGCTTTGGTCTCACTCAAGTGTGGAACCTACAGAATTCAGTCTCATAGAAGTTGAACGTGATGGAAGAAAAAAGGAACCAAAAGGAGAAGAGAGACCACTGGAGCTGGAGGTGAGGATGGAAGAGAAAAAGTAAGGAGAAGGTGTAGAAAGAGTGGATACCGTTAAAGTAGGAGATATGCACATCTGAAAAGAGAGCACAACCCATTCATTTGTGCAGCCAATGTGAGTTCGTGTCTCTAATAAAGTTTGAAAACCAAGAAGTTAAGAGGAGAATGGTAGCCACTGGAGACCAAGGAGAATAGAAGGGAGAGAAAGATAGATCAATGGTCTGGACAAGAAGTCCTACTGTGTCATCTTCGTGGCACAATGACTAAGACAATAGCAGCGAACTTTATACCTTTAGAGGAGGTCCTCATAAAGACAAGGTAAATCCTTGTGGAGACAGAAATGTTTAATCTGCTTTCAATATTAAACAATGTATAAACATGCCAAAATCTTATGGCATTATGTGAGTATGTACAATTTTTATGTTCTGGCGTATTTGTTAAATCATACATTTACTTTAATAAAAATATCTACAGATACTCAAGTGTCTCACACTGTTGTGGGATATTTGTACACTGTGTGAAGATGTATTTGCTGTGATTGTTGTAATAAAAAGCTGAGTGGCCAATAACTAAGCAGGAGGTATTTGTGGGACTTCTGGGGACAGAGAGACTCTGGGAAAAAGAAAGGAGGAGATACCAGGAGATGCAGAGAGGAAACAGGGGGTGCAAGATGGAAAAGAGGTAACAACACCATGTGACAGAATGCAGATAAATATAAATGAGTTAATTTAAGTTATAAAAGCTAGTTACAAACAAGTGTAACTAAGGCCAAGTTTTTGTAATTAATAATAAGTCTTTGTGTCATTATTTGGGAGCTGGCTAGTGGGACAGAAAAAGATCATTACATTACACAGCATGATCTATAATTTGTATATAACCTATGTACATCTTCCTGTATTCTTTAAACCATCTCCCAATCACTTGTAAAGCCTAATTCTAAACAAGTGCTATGAATAGCATATTGTTTAAAGGACATTGACATTAAAAGCAGTCTGCATATGTTCAGTAATCAAAAAATTAAAACATATTCCTAAATATAGTTGGTTTAAGCCACACAAACAAATGGGATACAGAGGGCTGTCTGTCTACTTTATATGCAGTTTTATTAGAACATGAGGTCATCGGGGTTATTTATTTTTTTTTCAAACAAGTTTGAACATAGAATATTTTGTTTAGGTTTGAACACAACAGTTCAAATGATTAAAAGTATTCAATGTGCATCTTTTACACAAATTATAAAAACAGTGCACAATACTTAGGTGGATAGTCCATTTAGAACAATGGTTCAGAGGAAAATCAGTTTTTAGGTACCAAGTGAATCTGTGAAGTACACGTTCATAACTAATCTCTTTTGACAAGAAATTCTCTCCAAATACTTCACAGACCCATGCCATCAGACTAGCTTATTCTTAGTCAGTTGACTGTGTGCAGGGCTTAATTACCTCCCAACTATGTTCCCATCTCTCTGAGCACTAACTGTACTCTAGTTACTTTCCCTTTTTCTGAGGTGAGAATAATTAAAATCTACTCTTTTAATAATATTGAGATATGCAATATGTTATGAAAGTCACATCCCATTGTGCTCCATATACATACAATCTGCATAATTATCATAAATATGTTACCTATTAGATATCATTATAAATAGTGAAGAGGAAATTGCCCCCAGGGTATAAGACAACCCTGGGAGAAGCACAGGTCATCTTCCGCGTACAATTGCTAGGTCATTTTTGTGTGTCTTTGTTCTGCCATGGCTTGTATGTTGTCACAATTTGCCTCAAGGACTTGCTACAAACTAGCCTATGTCCTGAGAGTTGACTATTCAATTGGAATCTCATTTGGCTTTTGTGATGGTTGGACTAGGAATGCTCCCCATAGGCTCATATATTTACTCATCAGGGAGTGGTGATATTTGACAGGGATTTGTTGGAGTAGGTGTGGCCTTGTTGCAGGAAGTTTGTCACTGTGGGGTGGGCTCTGGGGTTCCCAGATGCTCAAACTGGATCAATGTCTCTCTCTTCCTGCTGCCTGCTGATTCAGACTCTCAGTTCCTTCTCCAGCACCATGTCTGCCTGCAGGCCACTATGCTTCCTGCCCTGATGATAATGGGATAAACCTCTGAAATGTAAGCCAGCTCCAATTAAATGCTTTCCTGTATAAGAGTTGCCGTGGTCATGATGTCTCTTCATAGCAATAGAACACTGACTAAGACAGTTTGCTCATGTCATTTAGCCTTCTTTCTGTGGTGTGGGTAACTGAATTGGAGTCCTGACTCCTGCTTTTAGATTCAGATAAAACATCTGGGTTTTGTTTTTCTCACCTGTAGGGTTGGAGTCATCATAATATATAAAACTTTAGCCATTGAGTCGGTTTCTAGTAGCACTCAACTAATCAGTTATCTCTCTTCTTTTGATTCCACCATCCTCTGTCATTTGTAAGAACTCATCTTCTATCAACATTTAAAAATTCATGGAACTGTGTTTTCTGAACTCATTTGCCTCAAAGTTGTGACCACAAGCAGCAGAAACAAACTGGCAGATTCAGGCAGAAAATTACTTAATTAAAGGATATTGAACAGGCCTCAAAAATCTCCAGAAAAACTTGAGAGCCAGGCTTGGAAGTTCCAAATTAGGCCTCAGAAGAATGTTGAGTTCTTTGTTGTTGCAGCTGGCATAGGTAGCATTTGGTACACTCAGCTCCTCTGATATAGGAACCAGCATAGAGGTAGCAGGCAATGAAGGCTGATGAGTGTGTGTGTGTGTGTGTGTGTGTGTGTGTGTGTGTGTATACTCAAAATAACATCTATTATTATACACAATTGTTGCCCACAGTTAGGCTGGGTAAAAAGTTCCATGGTCTGTGTTCTGTAAGTTGGAAACTGGGGAAAGTGGTAGTACATGTAGAGGCTTGAAAACTAGAGAACTGATGGTCTAGAGACTACATTGAACCTGAAAGTGCCAGATTCAGGAATATCAAGAACAAAAGAAGATCCATGTCCTGGCTCTGGCAGTCAGACAGGCAGGCATTTCTCTTTTCTTTAGTTAGGCTCTCAATGACTAGGATGATGCCTACTCATGGTGGGGGAGGGCAGGATGTTTCACCCAGTTTAAACGATAGCCTCTTCCAGGGACATCCTCACAGACACCTCCAAAAGTAGACATCTGGATATCCCAAAGGCTAGTTGGAGCACACTAAACTGCCTCACTGGAGAGCTGATCTTTCCCTCTTTCTCCCTCTGTCCTGCTTTCTTTTCTTACCTTCACTTAGTTTAAAATGTCCCATAGTTTGCACAACTTCTTTTCTCATCATCTAACCAGGCGTGTGGGATTTTAGTGGGAAGTAATTCTGTAGGCTAAGGACAGCCTTGTATCTTCTAGCTTACTGAGAAACAAAAAAGAGGAATCATTACTAATGTCTGGTATGTTCTGCTTATCAGCAGATACGTCAGGTTATGGTTGATTCTGTAATGCTATGTCATGAAACTGTGACTGAAAGATAAGTCGAGGTGGAATAGCATCAGAACAAACACTCTTCTCAGAGTCGGCTGACTGCACATTGCTCTGTAACGAACACCAACACTCAATCAAGACCTCATGGGCTGTGCACCACCTCCCTCTCTTCTTCCTTCCTGTTAGGTACAGTGGAACATGCTAGTACTAATGCTAATAAATGTGCAGGCATCCATGATCTGTCAGTGTAATCTGTAATGGATTATAAATAATTACAAATTTAGGCACAACTTTGTGACTAGCCAACATTGATTACTGCTCTTCAGAATTACAATGCTTCCCAAATGAGTCCACCCATAGGCTAGTTTATATATGGTGCTTCCAGTGCCAGCCGACTACAAAGCATTCTGTGTCATCTAGTGAAAAGGTTTATCTGGCACAGGGCATCTTGAAAGTCAGGAGCCAAGGAATATCACAAAATCACACCATGAAACAAACCTCTCACGAGATGATAGGAGAACAGAAGGGCGGCTGCATCTAAATAGGAAAAGAGACAGCAGAGGGATGGATGGAGGGGAAGGCTTTTATAGGGTTTTAAGCACAGTGAACTTAGTGGGGAAGTATAGTATGATAGAAAACATTGTTTGGCCATTAACACTAAGTCATGGGGTGGGGATTTTCGATGAAAAAGCTGAATTCTAGGACTAGGTTACCCCTTTGGGGTTGTTGGTCTTTGAGTTCCCACAACCTTGCTGTGCTGGTCAATTTTACATAATCTAAAGTCACCCGGGAAGAGAGAACCTCAGTTGAGGAATAGCCTCCATTACAGTGGCCTGTGGACATGTCTATGGGACATCTTGATTTATTGATGTGGGAAGGCCCCAGATCACTGTGGGCATTATTACCCCTGGCCTAATAGTCCAGGGTTGTATATGAAAATAAGCCAACAAGCAACATTACTCTATGGTTTCCTTTTTTTTCCCAAAGCATCTGCCTTGAGTTTTTGCTTTGTCTATTCTTTTTTTTTTTTAATTTTTAACTTGATTTTTATTTTTTTTAAAGATTTATTTATTTATTATGTATACAGTGTTCTGTGTGCATGTACACTGGCAGACCAGAAGAGGGCGCCAGATCTCATTACGGATGGTTGTGAGCCACCATGTGGGTGCTGGGACTTGAACTCAGGACCTCTGGAAGAGCAGTCCGTGCTCTTAACCTCTGAGCCATCTCTCCAGCCCTCTTTGTCTATTCTTGATGAAAAAGATGAAATAAACTTTTCCTGCCCAAGTTGCTTTTGACCAATATTTTGTCACTACAACACCAAACAAACAAACATTCCAGTAGATGGCCTCACACCCAGGAATATATGAGCAGCACAAATTTGACTAAATGGGGTATTTAAAAAAAGAGGGCATGAAGTTTGGGGAGAATAGGCAGATGGAGGTAGGCCTGCAAAGAGCTGGGTAGAAGAGTGGGGAAGTAAATATGATCAAAATACACTGTATAAAATTCTACAAAATCCTCAAAGAATTACTAATATGTTTAAAAAATATAGAGAGCATTGTGATACAATATAGATATTAACATTAGTAATATGGTGCATAGCTCTTACAATAACTCCATGTCATAAGTTATGGAAAATAAGAATTCTCTGGTCAAAGGAATCCATTCCCCTCTCTGAAAAATTGGTCCCTGATGTTTATTTGATGCTTGTGTCTGAATTATACCTACAAGTTTTACTCTTTGGGATTCCCTGGAGGAATTAAATACTGCCAGCTGACCTATTGCAACATCAGTTCTGCTCCTAGTAGCAGAAAATTAGGCTAGAATTCTCAAGAGATTTGCTAGCGAAATTAGCAGCAGAGGGTATAAAAGCAGCAACTAATCCTGCTGGAAAATGAGCAGAGGGAAGGCACTAATCTTATTAGCAGCTATGTCATCAGTCAAAACAGCAAGGATGGAGGAACGGATCTTGGAAGGTTATTTTCTCTTTAAGAGTCCCTGTTCCTCGTGTTATTTTAAGACCAGTGGCAGGATGAAGGATAACAGGAGCCAAGGAAATATAAGGAAGCTGAAACACGCAGAGTTGTGTGATCATTCTCTCACACAGGTCCAAAAGAACTGGGCGTGGCTCTGCTACTTTACTGAAGCATGCACATCTTGTGATACTTGTCCTATTAATGATGCTTATCCCAAAAATCTTGCAGGAATATCCTTTTGGTAGGGTTAGCCTGTGTGGGTAGCCTGCTGATTTCAAATAGGAAGGACATACACCAAAAAGCCTTGGCCTTCTGCAGAGAAAGCTGTCTGTCTTGGGATGGTCCAGTCCACTTAATAGTGAGGTGATGGGGATGGACCACATGGCATGGGATGTGTCTTCTCACTGGCTATCCACATTGACTGTGTTGTTGCTCCCTGGGTATGAGGTTTAAAAGACATGTTGGTATAGATGCTGTTTTCATTTTTAACTGAGTATCCGTCCCTGAGTTAACAAAAACCTGTTTTAATTTAAAAACTACTTTTGGCCTCAAAAGCTACAGGATCATAGTGCATACCTGTAATTCTAGCACCGGAGCAGCTGGGCCAGGAAGATCATGAACTCTGCGCTACACAAGTTCAAAGCCAGCTTGGGCTACCTGGAGAGAACTTGCCTCAGAAACAAACCAAACCAAACTATGTGGGAGAATGGTGATCTCACATCTCACCCTGCAGAAGTCACACACTCACTCAGTGCTCAAGCTTGTTTAGTCACCTTGTTTACACATCCTTAATGTGAGCTACCTTGTGTTTTATTGCTGGCTTTCAGGGCCTTTGATCACTCATCTGTGAATTCCTGGTCTCCTTCTAGACTGGCAATTGCAGTAGGCCAGTATGGACGCAGGCATTTGTGTAGAGCCTTGTGAAGACATTAAAAGAACAAGCATGTCTTCTTAGACAGCACATCCTACAGTGTTGACTTCATTTCCAGCCATACATAGTCTTTGATGACAACAGGGGCCATATGAAAATCAAAACACAATTCGCTGGCTGTTGAATTGATCAGATATTTCCTTTTTAAAACTCAAACAGTTGTTGATATTTCCTCAGCATGATTAAGGAATTCTAAGTGTCCCTATAGCAATTCAGGATGAAAGTTGAGCAGTCTCACATGAACAGTCAGAAAGAGTCCAGGTAAGCAAACACCCTCCCGTCCAGCACTGCGCTTGGCACTAAGATGCTCAACCCCCTTTTGTCTATAGCTGACTGCCTAGTGCTTATGAGGACAAAGAAACATTGGCTATGTCCACAGTGCTCCAAATGATACTCTTTGGGAAGCATGCTTTGGCTTCTCCAGCTGGAAACTAGAGCTTCTGCATTTGCTTATTCCTGGTCTGCATCATTCCTGTCCATTCTTATATAACTGGAGTTTTAAAATGCTTCTTTGGTGTTCCCTTTAGGGGACACTTCTCCTTGACTCAAGTCACAGGATTTGCTAATTGGTGTCAGGATAGGTCCACACCCTACCTGGCTAATCAGCCTGTTCAAACACAATGATTTATAACTTGATACATGGAGCTTCTTTTTCCTTGAACTCACTGGTAATGAGATTTTGTAAATTCCATTTATTAATAACCAACATAGTTGTAGTTCTTATCTTTTATAGAGAAGCCCTATTTCTCATATAGACAAATTCCATTTTGTAAAAAGTAGCAGCATTTTTCATGGGCAGTGATGGTTCTATATGTGCCTACAGCTTTGATTTTCTATGCTTCTCTTTGGATAAGGCTCTCTCCTCTCTCTCCCTCTCTCTCTCTCTCTCTCTCTCTCTCTCTCTCTCTCCCATTTAGAATAGTGTGGGAGTCCAGCTCCCACCTTTTGAAGGGTTCTTAAGTGGAGGAGGGAGGAATGAGGAAATATCAGCGGGAAAGAGAGAACTAGACAATGAGAAGAAAGACAGAGACACAGGATTGCTTCGGGAGGGCCTGGGTCAAAACCCAACAGCCCCGTCCTTTATTGAAGAGGGCTTTTTATAACAAGCCAAGGGGAGAGGCAAAAGACCTTCCCCTTGCAAGGTCAAAGCACACAGTACAGCCAAGTGTAGACCCTTCCAAACACCTGGTAAACATACCCGTGACCAAATCATCCCATTACGCAGCCCTGCTGGGTAAAGCAAGCCCAGATTCTCTGACTCTGAGTAAGTTCTCACTAGGAAACCTCTGTGGGTCTCCACACAATAGCATTTTATCTTTTTCCAATTTTAATATCTGACAGTTTTATACATTTATATAATTAATTTAGTCACTTCTGTCTCGTCACCCCCACCCCTTCTCCCTGGCGCCCTTTTCTTTAAAGAGTCCCCTCCTGTTTAACCAGCTTCCTTTTGTGTGTGGCCCACCAGGTTTCCTTAGTCACTTGATGGAATGCTAGTCAATAGAGCAAGGGCAATTTATCTGTGGCTGTACCTTAGTTTTGAGGGTCCTAAAGCTAACACTGGGCTGGCAAGACAGCTCAGCAGGGAAAGGCACTTGCTGCCAAGTCTGACAACCTGAGTTTGATCCCTGAGACCTACATGGCGGAAGAAGATAATCCACTCCAGTAAGTTGTCCTGACTTCCACATGTGTACCCTGACACATGTACACATACATATATGTACATACAAAATAAATGTAACCTAAAAATAAAGTTAATTCTTAGAAAGAAATATTAAGATACTCACAGCTCAGGAGAGCTAGGAATAACAAAGCCTACCACATCACTGTGATTCTCCTCTGCCAAAGGAGACTGAGTATAAACACCCCTGTAGTCATGACTCTCTCCAAGCCACCCTGTGTTATATAATTGTAACATAATTATAAGTGCTTATATGGGCTGGTTTCAAATTCTCCATGGCTGTTTACCAAGCTGTTTGATTCTGGGCGGGTCACTTAATGTCTGTGTCTTAGTCTCATCTATGAAGCAAGGATGAAAGCCATTTTGTGGAACCTTCAGGGGAATCATGGTGTGTCAAACACTAACACTGTCAGGCCTATAGGAGTAAGCCAATACTATTCATATTCTTGTCGGAGAGCAATGGGTCATCTTATTAATGTTTGCCTTTTACACTTGAAAGTGCTGTGATCCCTCCAGAGGTTTTAGATCTCTGTCCCCATCTCCCATAACCTCCCAGGCTTTTTCCCAACTCTCATTTTTGACATTGGTGCCTCCATTTGAATTTAAACTAAAAACTCTGACGTCAAGGAGGGGTGACTTCGCCAGGGATTAGCCATATCCTGCTGTGGATATCGCTCTGTGTAAATAAAGTTCTGATTGGCTAGTGGTCAGGCAGGAAGTATAGGTGGGACAAGAGAGAAGAGAATTCTGGGATGTGGAAGGCTGAGGGAGACACCGCCAGCTGCCGCCAGGAGAAGCAACATGTAAAGACACTGGTAAGCCACAAGCCATGTGGCAAAGTATAGACTAACAGAAATGGGTTAATTTGAGATAGAAGAAGCAGATAATAAGCAGCCTGACACGGCCATACAGTTTGTAAACAATGTAAGTCTCTGTGTGCTTTCTTGGTTGGGTCTGAGCGACTGTGGGACTGGCGGGTGAGAGAGATTTGTCCTGACTATGGGCCAGGCAGGAAAACTCCAACTACAATATCCAGAATCGAAAAGGGACAGATATTGTCCTGGGCCATCACTGTAGGTGTGTGACTTTGACCACACCCCTGAGCTTCTCTTGTCTGTATAAGTGGGTGTAACTATACCTCTCAGGCCTACTCAGGGCTGTTGCAAGAATCCATTCCAACCCCTGCAGGCAGTCAGCGTGGGGTGGGATTTTGAAAAATCTATCTGAATCTGCAGTTCCCTAATCCGAGCCGCCTGAACTGAAGTCGTGCATGCCTATTTATGGTATCCTCTGGCCATATCACAAGACTGGTCCTCAAATACATGTTGAGTAAAGGAATAAATAATTGAAAGAAAAGAGCAGCTTCCACTCCAGGGATGGTATTAGCCTAATTGCCTTATGGCTAATCACCCAGGCAGATTATTCTCCAAAACTTTTTTTTTTTTTTGGTAGAAAAAGTAGGGCCCCATCAGTTCTGAGTCTCTAATATTGCTAATCCCTGCTACTAAATTGGCCCAAATGAAACTACATTCTACATGCTTAAAATAGTGCTTTCTTTTTAATTTTAGTTTGGCAGGATTTTTATGTCATGGATTAGTGCTGGGTGCCAGCATGAACCATTAGTTTATATCTCTTCATGGATTTTTCAAGAAGAGAGTGTAATTCAGATTGCCTGCATTGGATTCAGCCACATAGCATGAAATCTTTTGGGGGCATCTTGTGAATGCTTTAAAAATAGTTCTCATGCAGTGTGTAACTGTAATCATGCAGCGGCATGGAGGGGAACCTCTTGCCTTTATATGCACCAGCTCTCTCATGGGAAATGGAGTAAGATTGCTTTGTTAGTGAATTGAGAATAACCTTTGCCATTGATGATCGTGCCATAGCTAGGGAGAGGCTTCCTCACTCACTGAAGAATGAATTTTCGTTAGATTTGGAAAGTCCTACACACATTTATAACATTTAGAATCTTTAGAGTGTGCTAGAAGAAAGATCTGAAACCATTTTGTAATTAAAATGTTAGCAAAACCAAAAAGATTTAGTTTATTCATTGAGGAAATAGTTGCAAGAAACCTTCCTGAGAAAAATCCTCTCTCCTTTTATATTGCTGAATTCTTTCTCTTGTATATGAACTTGAAGAAAACACATTTATTTTGGGGGTAACTGATAGCTGTCTAATTGGAGTTAAGGCTAACTCAACAGGAGGGAATTCATGTCTGGTAATGTAAACCCAGTCTACTGGCTGTGGCTGCAGGTCATAAACCAATAGGAATACTTAACTGCAGTCATTTTTCTAAAATCAATATAATTCCTGTCTGTATTCAAAAGACTTATTCTTGCCCCCACAGATGGGTGGAGCTCTCCCTGCCTTCATCAAAGAAGTCTCCCTTTGGAACAGATGGAAGCGATTACAGAAATCACAACTGGTCCAGTTTCATAGAGTGAGTGAATATGGGGTACCCAAGCCCGGCCAAAAGATCTGCAATGCAACCCCTAAGTCATTGAAAGGAGAGGGGGCAGAAAGATTGTAAGGTCCTGCAGACCAGGACATCTGCTATGGAACACTGTCTTCTCTATATGACAGAGACACTGCATCCATGAACTTCAGCCTCAGGACCAGCATCCATGAACGACAACACCAGCTGTTATGCTAACACAGACAGGGAAAACTCCACATGGCCTCACCCATGTGTTCCAGGAAGACCTATAGGCAATTAATGATTGCTGAGAGAGGGGGACTCGGTCTAGTCCGGGGGGTAAGCTCCCACAAACATTGTCCAGTCCCAAGTGTGCAGGCCTGGACATGTGTACATGCAAGCAAAACTAAATGGACTAAGTGGGTTATCTATATACATAATAATAATAATAATAATAATAATTATTATTATTATTATTATTATTAAAGAAGAGAGCATGGATTTGGAAGAGGATATGGGGAGAAGAAGAGCAAGCATGATAATAGCAATTACCTAAATACAGTGCTTATGTATGAGGGTCTCAAAAAAATTAAAGTATTAAATTAAAAAAATAGACATTTGAATATTGAAAATGGGAAGGTGACAGGAAATAGAACAGTCAGATGAGCAGCCGGTTTCTCAGTGGTGAGTTTGAAGAGCAGGCCTTTGTTAGCCTTGCTGATTGCTAGATCTTATTTAGAACTGAGGGGAAAAAAATCCTGCTTTATTCAGGTGGAAAGTGACATGCCAGATGATGGATTTTCTTAGTTAAGGGAGGTGCGAGAGGTACCAGGCTTGTGTTAGCTGTTGCTCCCTGATGGATTTTTGTCTTCACAGATGCTTGTGGTGTGAGCAAAGCCATCTTGTAAGTAGTAGCTTGTCATAAATTAGATTTGCCCCGGGGTGACGCTCACATACATACACACATCAATTTTTTCCTTTAAAAGTACAAGCCTGCTGCTGGTTTACAGAATACATAAAAAGAAATGCTCGTGTAAACCTTGAGATGTCTGTCTCAAGTTCATTTTGGATTCCTGACCTCCAGAGAAGTGCTGTGCTGACTGTGGAGGTGTGCCACAAACAGAAGACAGAACTCTTCTCAGTGGCTACAAGCACCAGAAGTGTGGCTACGTTGAGCATCCCATTCATCAGAGCAAACATCAAATGCAAATGCTAAGTTTCGTGTCTCTGATGAAGATGGAGTGGAAGGCATGGATGAGGCTAAGATTACAGAGCTCCAATCTGATGTTTCTGTTGGTTGCTTAAATAAAATTCCAGCGTATACATGGTATAATTGGAATATTGATTCAACCCTCCCACAGATATTAACTTTTACCATAAGGAGAGGTCTGTAGTAAGGCATAGAGCAAATTAATTCTTACCCCAACCCTCAAGTTAAAAGGCAATTACTCCGAGTATACAAATAGCACAAAGCAAACAAACAATGTCAGCCCAGAAACTTGAAGCAAAAGATGACCAAACCCCCTCTTCTGTTTTCACAGGATCCATATGGTCATCACCTCTGTGGATCTGGGCATTGTTCCCACCTGTGATTTTACCCAGCCCTTCAGGTCCAGTTCTGTTTACAGAGCTTCTCTCCATCGGGGCTTACCCAAGAACAACTCAACTGCCTTTTTTCCCCCCCGAAACCATCGTCGGCTCCAGGGATCCCAGAGTATCCAGTTGTCTCCGGCAGGAATCCTAGCTGTAGCCGCTAGCTTTGGCGGTGTGCCAGCTCAGGACTTCAGAACTGCTCTGCCCCCAGCCCCAGTTCAGGAGCCACAGTGTGCTGTGGGTCAGCTTCCTGCTTGCTTCCTTTTCTGATCCTTCCTGTTGCGGGCCAAAAGCACACGACAGATTCGGCATTATTGCTCTGAAGAGCGGTCCTTAGCACCCCCCCCCCCCTTTAACTTACCTCCTTCCAACATAGCATCCAGGTAGAGAGAGATGGCAGAATAAAGTGTGACTCTGACTAAGCTGTGAGCCCTTCGGCCTCTGAGTATTCCACTGTGAAGGCGATAATAGGTTTTAACTTCACCCGATTGTCAGGAGAACTAAATGGGTACGTGTAGGTAAAATGCTTGGCACAGAATCACGCAGTACACACGATTGGGGTCTCCTAGCCTTCCCAGCCCCCCACTCTAATTACTAAAGTCTCCACACTTGTGCACCTGAACAGTTTACAAACTTAGCCCCTAAAATGTCCTCTGCAGGATTCGTCGCTTGAGTTTCCCCAGACGGCCCACGGACAGTGGACAATTTCTGTTGTTAGCGCAGTGTCGGTGAAAGCGGTTCTCACTGGTGAGCTCGGGCATCTCATACAGTCTATGTCCAAGAGCTGATGACTCCAGGAATGTCTGAACTCAGAGTAAGCCTTGGCTGAGTGCTGGCTACCCACGCGACATTAGGCCAGGTCATGTAAGACAAACGTGTCCCAATGTCCTGCAGCGGGTAGTGTTGAGAATCAGAACTATGTTTTTGTACTTCCTTTAAATACCTAGTGAAAATGGTTTCCATCAAAATGGACACCTTAGTCTCTTTGTGTGTGATGATAGGGTCAGCCTATGCTGTCTTGAAAGATCCGTGCATCCTCTCAAAGCTAGTGCACAGCGGCTGTAAAACGAGACTATAGTTCCAGCACTGTCCCCTGCCTCTCAAGAGAGAGAAATTACCTGAAAAAGAAGATACACCACCGCAGCTTGCCTGAAGCTGCATGGCGGTTTCCCACATCAGCTTTGTGCCTCATCTTTGAATTCTTGCACTGTGTTTGGATTTTTGTTTGAAGCCAGGTTATAATAATGAATGGATGAGTTAAGACAACATCAGGAACAAGATGGGAGTTAACACTGAGTCTTTCAGAGCTGCCGATGGAACATTTAGTTTCTCTGTAAATATTTGGTGACAAAGTCTCTTTTTCTTCCTGAGAGAGGTAAATATGCCACTCATTCCAAAGTGACTGCACAGGGGGTGAAATTACCCACAAAATTTAGCTCAGTGTGAGTCTGAAGTAATGACTTCCATATACAATTAGGCTTACTGATCCGGGTTGTTTGCAATGTGGTTTTTGTTGTTGTTGTTGTTTGTTTGTTTGTTTGTTTGTTTGTTTGTTTTGCTATCTAACTGAGTAATGAGAGAGAGTGTGTATTGCGTATATCGCACAATCCATGTTTCTTCTATGCTAAAGAACAAAACAGTCTCAGTCCCACCACAGTCAATGTTACCAAGTGCAGAAATGTCCAGGAAGTATATTATAGCTCTCCAATACTTCTTTGTATCAATATTTAAAGTTGGATGACACTTACAACTTAACAAACAAGCAAACAAAAAACCATAAAGAATGACTCATGGGGGGAAAAAACTGCCTTTGGCAGTAGCCTAGAGGGAAATGAAGGCCCTTCTCAAGGTTACTCCAGGAATTAACAGCAAATGGGAATTCCGGCCGCAATGACTTGGGTCACCCAGTCTCACTGGTTTGGGGTCTATGTGTGGAGCAAATGCACACCCAGCAGGGATCGTTCCCATCTGGTAAAGATGTCCTGCTTCCACAGCTCACAATGCTGATGATGCTTCAGGTCCCTGATTCAGCCATCCCTCTCAGCCAAGCTGCTCTTACCCAAGCAAAATCTTCCAGTGCCTCTCACAGCCTGCCCAGCCCTTCACCTTTAACAGCTCCTGCTTCCTACCATCTTTTTTCCTTCCCATCTATGTATCTGTGTAAAACTGTCCATCACTCACTTTACTTTTATTCTCCCTGGACTCGGTCCCACTGGCCACGGAGCCCCGACAAGGCCGCCAGCAACTCCATTCTGCATTCTGAGAGGGATTGCACGTTCAGTTTTGAAAGCAGATGCCTGAGCATTCATATCTGCTATTTCTTATTTCAATTATTTCTGAGCTGCTATCAAAGATTTAATGTTGACTGTGGGAACTTTATCTCTCTGGTCTGACACTTTGAAGACAAATTCCTTCATCCTGGATCATCCTGGGGAAGCATGCTATTAAGTCCCGGGTGGAAGGCTGGATATTACCTGACAGGCTCTTTGCTTGGGGTAACCTTTCAGAGGGCACACGGAGTCGGGGAATAAACACATAAAGTAACTGAAGGAGAAAGTGATTTGATTTCGATTCTGCTTAAGCAAAGAGAGCGGCTACGGTAAGCGTGTGCGAGCAGCTCAAAGATCAGACCCCCCCCCCCGCCCCCACTGGCAAAAACACATTCGGCAGTAATACAAAAGAGAGAGAAACCCATTTTGATTCAGCTTCCACAAGGAAATGAGGTCATCTCGCACATGGTTGTACACCTCCAGGTTTCCAACGTTTCAGCTCCCCAGACACACAAACTGCTCCAAAGGAAAATGAGTTGAGGGGGCACCGAGTTAGGGACGCGTCTCTTGAGCAGTCATTATGAAAAGTAGACGGGGAGGGAGTTCTGCCTTGAGATGGACCAGAGTATCCCATATCGGAACATCCTTCCCATCCCATAAAATTACAAAGGCTGATTTAGAAAAACAAATCAAGGCCCCTGAAGACATCCGGGGGTGGCGCTGTGTTTGAGGGTCTGGAATACTGAGCAGAAGGAAGCACAGCCAGAACCTGACATTTGGCTCCCCAGCTCTCCTGAGACAATGGCTGATTGATAAGCAGAGGCTGAAATGGAGAGAAGCTAAGAGCAGCTTCTGGCCACCTCGCAGATGGATGAGACAAGAATTAGAGGCTAAGTTCCACCAAAGAGGAAAGCTGGTTAAAAACCGCAGGCTCGCGCCGCATGGCTTCCCCTTACCATAACGGCTGGGACTTGGGGGGCAGACAAGAAATAAGCCAGCCCTCTGGTAAACTGGAACGGGAGTGGAGCCATCTCAATCCCCAATTAGATTAAAGTGGCCTGCTTCTAACCTAATTGCGTGATAGGAGCTGAAGTCTGTTGTCTGGGAGGAAGGCGACATCTCCCAGAGCCTTGGGTTGTCTCTCTACTTTTCCAAAAACAGCATCTGCAGTTAATAAAGTGCTAATAGGGAAAAGAACAGTAGAAAAATATCTTTGAATTTCAAAGGTTTTCAAAAATAGCCCGTAAGTTGGGCTGAAGGACAGCTCAGCTGGTAAAGTGCTTCTCTCATAAACACGAAGATATGAGCTTAATCTCCAGAATGCAAATAAAATGCCAGACATGGTGGCACCCGGTGGCACCCGGTGGCACCCCGTGACCAGAAGCTGAGAAAGGTGGATCCCTGGGGCTTAAAAGCCAGCCAGCTGAGCCTAATTGGTGAACTTCAGGCTAATGAGAGACACTGTCTCAAAAAAGAAACATTGTTTCTAAGACTGACGCTCAAGATTGTCCTGTACCTACACACACACACACACACACACACACACACACACACACACACACGCACCCCACACACCTGCACACCTGCACACAGACACACACAGACACATACACACGCATACACACACCACATACACACACACACACACCACACCTACACACTCACACACACACACACACACACACCACACCTGCACACCTGCACACAGACACACACAGACACACACCACATAGGAACATAAAAATTTATAACCAAAGCATAACACACTAAAGAAAAAAATCCATGTACTGGACTTAAAAAAAAAACAAGATCTTTAGTTCTTGGGAGATACTGTTAAGAGAATAAAAAGATAATAAAAAATATTTGCAAGTATTGTCCCATTTCTGATAAAGGGCTTGTGACCAGCATATACATTACCATAGTCTGAATGTGAAATGTCCCCCATAAGCTCATTTGTTTGCCCACTTGGTCCTCAGCTGGTGCATTGTTTGGGAACGTTGTAGAGTTATAGTTTTTATTTATTTATTTATTTATTTAGTTTGTTGGTTTTTCGAGACAGGGTTTCTCTGTGTAATAGCTCTGGCTGTCCTGGAACTTGCTTTGTAGACCAGGGTGGACTTGAACTCACAGAGATCCATCTGCCTCTGCCTCCCAAGTGCTGGGATTAAAGGTGTGTGCCACTGCCACTGGGTTTGGTTGTAGGGTTTTTAGGAGATTTGGTCATGGAGCAGAAGTGGGTTTCTTCAGGCTTTGTAGCCTGGTTCTATTTTCTGCTTTTGAGTATGAGGTCCATGTGACCAGCCAACCTCTTGCTCCTGATATGTGTCTTCCCTGCCTGTGTAATGGTGTCCCCATTATGAAGGACCATGTCCCTCTGGAACTGTAAGCCAAAATGAGCTCTCGCCCCTTTGAGCTATTTATATCATAGTATCTTATCACAGCAATGAGAAAATAAGACTCATATATGATATACACATTTACAGACATACTTACACACACAGACTCACACACTCAACAAGAAAAATCAATAATCTGTTTCTAAGAATAGGCAAGAGATTTGAAATGGCACCTCACAGCAAACAATATGTTGATAACTCTAACATGAAAATGTCCAATATCATTAAGGAAATAGAAATTAAATTGATGATTGAAATAGAAATTAAAACCATAAGATTCACATCAGTTAAAATGACTCTCCCAAGAATCCAAACAGAAAAATTGCCACAATGCAATTTGCAAAGCATTGCAAAGACTTGAACCTGCTGGGGTGCTGGTGCCTTGCTTCATGGTGTGGGGCTTGAACTCAGGGCCCTACATGCTAGGAAAGAATGCTGCCCAGCCCAGGTATTCCCATATTTTGCTGCTGAGAATGAAAAATAGCAGAGATAGTTTGAAAGAAAAAACAGTCTGCATTTTGTAATAAGCTTGCACTGGCACTTTAAATACACGCTAATGATTTGACTCCTTTGCAGCTAATACGTTCATGTTAAATATCTCTATATGAATGTTTATAAACATCCTAAACTAAAAGCAATCCAGATACAGACTTCGTCTAGGGGATGGATGAACAAACTGTAGGGATCCTTTCAATGGGGTACTTACTGTTAAGCAACAGAAGGACAGAAGATCTGCTAACAGAGGCATCAGAGCAGGATGACTCCCAGGAGCAGCATGTGTACAGAAGCCAGCAACAAAGGCTGTGTGCTGTGTGATTCTGTCTAGATGAAGGGGTAAGAGGGACAAGACCACAGAGTGGGGAGGGTGGGGCGGGCAGATGTAGAATGAAGAGAGATCACCCTACAAAGGAAACCGGTACATTTGAAGGGACGGTAAATTGTGCTAAATTTCGATGTGGAGATTGTTACATGTGTTTTTTTTTTTTTTTTTTTTTTTTCAGACTCTCTGAGCTAAATGTCTGTTTTTAGAAGAACAGGAATTTTCCAGGAAACCCAATTAAAAACTCTGGACTTCACACATAAAACAAATACAAGAGGAGTCTAAACAGTTTAAAAAAATATCAACAAGGTACCTTGGATTATAAGGAAGACCACTGATTAACCACTATCAATTACGTGTAAATGATGTAATACTTCATAATGTAATATAACATGATGAGATAATTATAAAATCCACACAAAGAGGTCCACTTAGTATTACAAATGAGATTCTGGTGAGTTCAAGTAATTCATATGGAGGGAGGGAAAAAACAGAGAAACAAAAACAAAATGGAAAAAAGGAAAACAAAATGTCAGATTAAAGTATCATTGGGAGCATTGTTAAGAGCAGGGTAAGCTTCAAGAAGTAGGGCTGAGCAGGCAATAAGGCAGTTCCTGTGGGGCTCTGGTTTGTTCTCTCGAGAGGATTGTTATTAAAGAGGAAGGCTGCCTCCTCCCACTGTCCTTTCCTGGCTCACTCTGTAATGTCTCCTTCTCACACACATCCCCACCTTCAGACCAGGAGCTGGACAAAGACTGCCTGATCTTAGACTTCAGCATCCAGAGCTGTGAGAGAAGCAACTCTCTCATCTTCATAGGTACCCTGCCCTAGGGACTTTGTTTTAATAATGTAAAGTAGACTAATACAGGAATGACCAACAATAATTGGAGTCTTCAGCACTTCTTTCAATGGTTAATAGAACAACTAGCTAGAAAAATCAAAAATGTAAAAAACTCAAGCACATCAACAGCATATAATTGATATTCATAGAATGTTCATCAATATAAAACACACACTCTCTTCACGTACCTATAGATTATGACAAGTTTTATCAAATCCTGACCCATAAAACATACCCACAAAGCCACCATGTCTGGTACAAACATGAAGGATCCCAATAAATTCAGATGTAAAGTTGAAAACTCAGAAAATCACTAAGCACTTGGAAATTATACAACACACATCTAAAAACTAAACAAAACAGGATAAACAATAGCTCTCAGGGAAATACAATAATGTATTGAACTAAATAAAAAGTGAGAAAACAACATATCAAAATTTGTGGACATATCCAGAATAGTGTTGAGAGGAAAATTTATATCATTAAATATATATTAGAAGAAGGAAAATATCTCAAATTAATAGTCTAAACTGTTACCTTAAGAACATAGAAGAGGACTCAGTGGTTAAAAACATTGATTGCTCTTCCAGAGGACCCAGCCTTGAGATCCAGCACCCATATGGCAGCTCACAACTGCTTGCAACTCTGGTGTCAGGGCTTCGATGGCCTCTTCTGGCCAGGCACACATGTAGAACACAGACATACATATAGGCAAAACACCCATATACATAAGAATTAGTAGATAAATACTCTCTTTGGACAGCTTTGGTGAAATGAGTCAGTTCCTGAAATCTACACAATATGAAACATATCATTTGTACAACCAATTCATTATTAAGACAATTACATTCATAATTATCAATTCCCTCAAAAGTGATCTCCAGATGATTTCAAAGGAAAATTTTTGCAAACATTTAAAGAAGAATTAAGACTGGTTCTATACTTTCTTTTGCAGAAAACAAAAGAAAATCAAATACTTCCCAATTCATTTCCTGTAATGAGTATTGTCTCATGCTAAAACCAGGTAAAGAGAACATACACACACAAAAACAGCAACTGCAGGAAAACTACCCTAAAAATGCAGAAGAATGCAATAAGAAAACCTCTGTATAGCTTTATTAAGAAAAATAATTTTAAAAACATTTCAGAAGAACTATGCAACATAACCAAATATAGTTTATATCAGGAATGTAAGGATGATTCAATATCTGAAAATCAATCAATTTGATTTATCATAGTAAGAGTTACATGATTATACCAATCAATGTAGAAAAGATATTTGAGAAACAGTTAAAATTAACTCATGTTAAAAAAAAAAAAAAACCAAACTCTCAGATGGATGGGAATCAAGGGGATATTATTATTTTTTTTTAGATGTGGTAATAACATCTACAAAGCAAGCAAAAAACATTTATTTTGACTGGTGAAAGACTGAAAGAATTTCTTGTTAGACTGGGAATAAGGCAAAGATTTTTGCTATCACCACATTTATATAACTTAGTATTTGATGTTTTAGGTAGCTGTGGTGGTTTGAATGAGAAACCTCCCCCTCCCCCACAGGATTGTATGTTTGAATATGTGGTTCCCAGTCAGTGGAACTGTTTGGGAAGGATTAGAAAGTGTGGCCTTGTTGGAGAAGGAGCATTGATGGGGTTGGGCTTGAGGTTTAGACTCATGCCATGCCAAGTACTCTTTCTCTGCCTCCTGCTGATGGATCAGTACCCGAGCTCTCAGCTGCTCCTGCCGCCATGCCTTTGCTCCAGCATCATGCACTCTATCTAACCTCCTAAAACTGTAAACCCAATTAAACACTCTCCTTTGTAAGTTCCCTTGGTCACAGTGTTTTGTCACAGCAATAGAAAAGTAACTAATTCAATTGTGTAACAAGACAAGAAAAATAAGTAAAAGGCTTAGATTAGAAAGAAGGAAAACTGTCCATATTTACGCACAACAATATTGCCTATATAAAAGAAAAATCCTATGGGCTTTAAAAATTTCTACAAATAATAAATAGGCTCAAAAAGATTGCAGAATGTATGGCAAATATTTTTAAATCAATTACAAATATATAATAACAATGTTCATGTATACACTAAAATTAAAAATTCAATACCATATTGCACAAAGAAACTATGAGCAATAAATATAATCAAATGTGTGCAGTTTTTATATTTTGATAAGTAGCATACATGGATAAAAGATATCAAAGACCTAAAGAAAAGTAAAGACATACGGACCTTATTGGTCATTGGAATGAGAATACACAATAAAACACTGTAATGCATAGTAAATATGTCGATTATTTCTATATAAAATATATTGAAAATGTTAATTCTTCAGGATTAATCTATATATTTAGTGTAATTTCTATCTAAAAAAATCTCATTGAGACTTTTGTTGGATATAGACAAAAATCACTTAAAAGTTATATGGAAAGGCAAAGAAATTTGAATAGTTAAAATAATTTAAAAAATAAAGAAACTGGGAGGAATCAATATAGTATATTTTAAGACATATAGCAACAAATATATGTCAGCATGCAAATAAATGAAATAAAATACGTAATCATAAGAGACTCACCCATGTGATACAACTTATTTTCTGCAGAGATGCCAAAGCACTACTATAGAGAAAGAGTAGCCATTGACAACATGGTGCTGATGCTGACAACCTTGACCTAATTGTTACTTTATATCAAAACTCCTCAAGATGGATAATAGAGTAAATACAAAGAGTGGATATGTAAAATATTAAGAAAAAAGCATAGAAGAAAGTCTTCTATGGATTTAAAGGATTTGTCGGCTAGTCAAAGAGTTCTTTTATTCTATAAATGGAAAAACTGAAAAAGAGATTTTTCAACATTAAAAATACTAATGTGTGAAAAGCATTGCTGAGTGACATAAAAATAGGTTAAACATTCAGAGAAAAATATTTACAAATCATATTGAACAAAGCGTTAGTGTCCACTATGGATGTATACACACATGTATCCCAAGATAAAAGGAAGCAGCCCACTTGGAATGTGGTCAATGCTATGAAAAGACCCTTTAGCAAAAGGGATGCGCAGGTCAAATAAGCTTTCAAGCAGGTATGGCACACTTAGGCATTAGAGAAATACAAACTTAAAAGTCGGTAAAATATTGTTAATATTTGCCCAAATGACTAAAACCCAGTGATGGCAGTTTTGCCTTTACTGAGAAGCAAAAGTAGTGTAGTTACTTTGGGGAAAGTTATGAATAGAGAGAAGCAAACAAAAAGCATAACTGAAAGGAAAATGACTGTGAGTTTGCTAAAACTGATGCACGAGGAAGTAGGTGCTACCCAATGCTGTAAACACAAAGAATAACGCACCAGGCATCTATCAGAAACTTCTGAAAAACCCAGGACAGGGAGAAGCATCAAAATTGATAGGTAGATAAAAATAATTCTCGAAGGATAGTAAAACTCTACCTGACTTTCCAACAGAAATAATGGGAACAGAAGAGATAAGGTCATCAACCAGAAGGAAATGGCATCATCAACCTGTCCAAAAGAGACTCCACTGAAATCTGTGAGAAAGCTGAGGAAACTGGTAACATCAGCAAAACAACTAGCAAAGCGAATTCAGTGAGAGGCAAAAGGAGTCTTGCAATGTGCCAGAGAATAGAAGATTGGTTTAATTATACAAGAGCCAGTCACTATAACTCGCCATGTCAGCACCAAAAAGAGAAAAATCACCCATTTCAATAAATGAAATAAAAGCATTCAATAGAATGTAATAGCCATTCATGATAAAGAAACCCTTAGCAAAATAGAAATGGAAGGGAACTTCTTTGCTCTGGCTACATCCGTTAGCAAGAGTAGAGCCTAAAACGGGTGCTGTACAAAACTGAGAAGTGTAGAGAGCATGATGAGGCTGGAGCAGCACATTCGCTGCCAAAGCCTGTATTCATGGAGATTCTAGTCTGTTCAAGCCAACAAAAACCAGTGAAAGGTTAGCAGAGGTTGTCATTATCCGTAGACTTGATATCACTGGAAAATCCAAGACTCTACAGACCCACTGTTAGAATCAGTGAATGCAGCTTTCTTGATTCTAGAACAGTATAAAAGGCCACTGTGATGTTATATGTAACTTACACTTGGAAATAAAGGCTTTTCCATAGATAGAGTCATAAAAGTCACACTCCTAAAAATAAATCTCATGAGGGATGTTTACGATCTCTACTGTGCATGAATGTGGGCATGTGCACACGTGAACACACATGCACACATTATTTATAGAAAATAAGAAAAGGAGTCTGTCATATTCAAATATTGGAACATGTAATATTACAATGACACAAATATTCCCTATCAATACAACCCTTTCAAAAATCTGTGTTTGTAATTTTTAAGTGAAAATTCAGAAGTTAACTCTAAATTATAGGTAAAATATGAAGAGCCCAATATTGGCCAAGAAGCAGCTAAAACTATCATATTTTTTCTGGTATAATGACTTTGGAAAACTCTTCATTGTATTATTTTAGGTTCTTGAAAGACACAGGACAAGCAAAAAGCATGCGCGCGCGTGTGCGCGTGCACAAACACACACACACACACACACACACACACACACACACACGGAAGTAGGTGCTACACAATGCTACACAAAGAATAATGCATCCAGGCATCTATCGGAAACTTCTGAAAAAAATATATAAGAACACACACACACACACACACACACACACACACACACACAAATAAAGCTGAAAAGTTGCATATCCTGAAGCAGAGAACTCAATTCCAAGGTGTAGACACCTGTAATTCTAGTCACTCAGTAGCCCACCTGGAAAATATATAGCAACCTCTCATCTAGCCCAAAGACAATGTAATGGTGATGCTAACATACAGCCTCTTTCGTGACCTGCTATTCTTTGTACTTAACTTAGTTGTTATCATGAAAGGGTATTGATTTTATCAAAGGCACACTCTCTATCCAGATGGTCATTTTTTATCCTCCATTATATTGACGTTCTTATTACTTTCACTGATTTGCATATGATGAACAGTTCTTGTATCTCTAGGATAAATCCAACTTGATTGCAGTTTATGATCATTTTTGATATGCTGTTGGACTCAAGAAAACTAAAAGAAAAATAGGCAAAGGATATTAGGGCAGACTAAACTCTGCCACAATCCCAAGGAAACAATCAAAAGAGTGAAAGACAACCTGTAAAGAAAAAGAGGCAGCCTGCCAACTAGATTCCAAAGCTGAAAAAAGGCAAGTTAATATAAGGTGCAAATGACCCCCGAACAGACACTTGTATCTTGTGAAGCAGGATTGGAGTTTATTGAGAAGAAAGCTTTACATAGATTTGCACATGGAGGATAACAGAGTCACTTAGGAAAAGAGTCAAGTACACACTAGAGAGTATGAGCCCAGGCTTCTCATCAAAGAGTTGGTTAAATACTTTGAATAGATACCTCCCCAAAGGAGAAATACAAAATATTTTAACTCAGCTTTAAAAATTACATTTATCTTTTATGTGTGTGCATGTGCGTATATGTGCACGTGCCATGGACCATGTCCAGATGTTAAAAGACCTGAAGGAATTGGGTTTTTCCTTCCACCATGTGAGTCCCAGATCAAACTCAGGTTTTCAATTTTGGAAGCAAACTCCTTTACCAATTAAACCATCTTGCCATCCCACAAATCCTCAGTATTATCAACCATAAGAAAAAACACAAGTCAAAACCACAATGAGATATCATCTTGGCCCAATTAGATTGGACATGGGAGAAGAACTTCTCATGTACTGTGGGTGAGATATAAATCACACAGTGAGGAGAGTGAAGAGCACAGAGGTTCCTCCATAAGCTGTAATTAAGTAGCATAGCATCCTTCTATCCCATTTCAGGGGAAATATTCTTAAAATGAAATCAGAGTCTCAAAGACATAACTGCACACCCATGCCTCTGGTGGCACTAGCCACAACAGTTAAGATAAGAAAGCAGATTAGGTGTCAGTCATAAGGTGAGAAAAATGTGCGTATGAATTGTAGAGATGTTTCAGCCACAAAGATGGGGGAATTCTGCCATTTGCTACAGATGGATGGAACCAGAGGACATATGTTAAGTCAAACTGGCCATACACAGAAAGGAAGGTACTCTGTGTTCTTTCTCATAGGCAGAAGCTAAAGAAAGATGCTCTGGATGTAGAATAGGGATTATTGGGCTTTAGAAAACAAACAAGTCTGTGGGGTTGGAGGAGAGAAAGAAAGAAGGTGTATCTAATTGGCTGCATGCTGGCCGTGTGTATTGAGATATCACACAGAAACCCATTAGTAGATATAATTACTACATTTTCCTCAAAGGCAAAATAAAGTAATTCAAGAAATATTAATGACAGACATTGGAGCACTTTTCAATTAAAGTAGGGAAACAGTCTATTTACCTTTGAAGGTATAAAATATTTTGTTATCCAAAGATAAGAAGCATCAGACAGAATTAATTCATGCAGGTAATCATATAGTGGTTTCTAGTTCCTCTCAGAAAAGGCAGGTTATACATTATCAGTGCGCTATAGGGAAGTACGTTTGAGTCAGTAATAGCTGCACTTCTTTTGTTCTGTCTTCTCTTACACGCCTTTTTAAAAGGAGGGTCTACTTCTTGGTACTATGATGTTTTGAAAGAAAGAAGGAAAGAAAGCTGAGATGCTGTTCATCTCATTAGTGAAGAAGGTTGGAGTAGAAACAAAAGAGTTTATTTTCAGAACAAAAAGACACATTGTCGGGTTTCAGACTCGGGCTTTAAATACTCCCCAAATTAGTAGGGGTGTTCTCTAGTCAAAAATAGGAAGCTTGACTGAAGTTTGTGGGTGGTGGTTTTGAGGAAGTAGAAAGAGGAAATGAAGGAAAAAAAGATGCCTTCCTTCTGGTTTTGGTTAAGATTTTAAATAGCGCGTCATACAAGGACTGGGGGAGATAGCTCAGTGAATTACTTGCTCTGTGTCTTAGTTCGAATTTCTTTTGCTATGAACAGATGAACAGCATGACCAAAAGCAACTTGGGGAGGAAAGGGTTTATTTCATCTTACATTTCCAGATAACAGTCCATCAATGAAGGAAGTCCAGGCAAGAACTCAGGCAGGGCAGGATCCTGAAAGCCGGAGATGATGCAGAGGCCATGGAGGAGTGCTGCTTACTGGTTTGCTCCCTGTGGCTTGCTCAGCCTACTTTCTTATAGCACCCAGGACCACCAGCCCATGAGTGGTAGCATCCACAGTGATCTGGGCACTTCCGTATCAATTATCCATCAAGAAAATACACCATAGGCCAATTTGTGGTGGCATTTTCTCAGTTGAGGTTGCCTTTTCCAAAATGGCACCAGCTTATTCCCAGCTGGCACAAAACCAACCAGCACATAGTACACATGTGAGGACCTAAGGCCAACCCCTAGAGTGCCATCAAAGGGCTGGGTGTCTGGGGATGTGCCTCTCTTCCCAGTGCTGGGTAGGCAGAGACAGGTGGGTCCCTGGCCACCCAGCCCAGCCTACTTGGTGAGTCACAGGCCAGTGAGAGAGGCTTCCTCAAAATAAACAAGGAAAAGGTGACTATCACCTGAGGAACGACACCGTAGGCTGGCCTCTGGCATACACGCACATGCACACACATATTTTGTAGAAATTAAGAAGCACAGGGAGGAATCAAAACTATGACAATTGTCCCTGACAACCCAGTAAAATCTTCTCTGGATGACCTCTTCTGAGACTTAATTTTATGGATTCATATTTAAGACTTGGGCGTATTATATCAAGCTTCCGACTCTCCCATTGTTCTGGAGCATTTGTCTGGGTTATTTTCCTATGGTTAGTGGTTTTCAGTCCCCCATAGAACTACCTGTACAGACTTTTAGAAGGACAAAAACCTGGTTCTTCCTCCAGGCCTCAGGAGCCCCAGGCGATGGGCTCCCTTATGGGTTTTTACAGCTGATCTGGGGACCGGTTTGCATAACAGCGTTTTGACTGCAACATGTATGTCCCATTCACAGAGATCTGGCCCCACTATGACTGGACATTTCTATTGCTCTCTTCTTTGGAAGGGATGATGCTGTCTGTCTTCCTGAGTGATGTCCCTTACACAGGCATCTCTGATTACATCGTAAGAATCTATCCGTGGAGGAAAAAAATGTTTGTTCAGTTTGGCTGGAGGCTTTTGTTTGCCCGTGTATCTTTTAGAATTTCTTTCCAAGTATTCTAGTATGTGCTGAGCACCAGACACCATGCTTTTCTTTACCATCAAGAAATAACAGTAAATAGTGTAGCTGTAAAGCATTACGACCAGTTCTAGTATCTTGGTATTTTCGTTTATTTGATTTCTCACTTATAGGCTGAACCATTTTTCATCAGTGAATCACTTCTTCATATCGGATAATTTGCTTTTAGATAGAAAAAGAATTAAGAAAGCATACAAAATTTCATGGGGGAAATGAAAACAACTTGGTATCCAATGTTCTAAATCAAGAACAAATACAGTCTGAGGCATTTTCACTGAGAAATCTCTAGAGTTATCATGAATATGTTTGTTTTGAAATAAAGCAAATAGAAGAAATTAAGTACCCAAGGAAAAACAAGATGATGTTTATGTCTTTCTAGCATCTTTAACTTTGGATCTATACCTTAAATACACTTGGTGTTGTCTATGAATCCAGGAAGCACATATGTGGACCATTGCTTCCACAACTGTCGAAGGTTTGTCAAGAGCTGCATCAGATGAAGTTGCAACATGAATAACGTGAGGAGGGCTATTTTTTTGCAAGGGATGAACCTAAAAGTTGTGGGTGGCCAGAAGGGAAGCTCCAGGCTGAAACAGAGGCACAGGAGCATAGGGTGGGCTTGAGCAGGTCTTGGGTCTCTAGTGCTGAGACCATGAACCATGCAGGCTGCACCATGATAGACCAGCCACCTCTGGTGGAAGGATTTAGCCAGCCTAGAGAAATCTCACTGGAGAGCACTGGAGCATAGATTCCCTGATAACAGGGTCCTACAGTTAGGACTTCATATTTCGACCCTAGTTCCAACCAATCTGTTTCCACATCTTTGTATTTTGCATTCCTCAGTCATTGGAGCATTGTTCAGATGTGCCTGCCTCAGAAGCCCCTCCTAACAGAAGCAGAAAAGGCCTGTCCAGTCACTCCCAACTCTTTATCAGTCTCCACTCACTGCCATCTGGTAACAATCCTGTGTTAGCATCTTCGTTGGTAGTAGTACCATCTGATCAAACTCTAGTGAGGGCGTAAGGGCATCATAATAACATAGCGTTACAGTATGCGGGGGTCACATGGGGAACCCTGGTTTCTGTAAGCAACCCACTCCTTTAGCATACACTGCCCCTTGAGCATAGCGTTAGACTCTTCAGCAGTGCAGTCATGACCCAGTGGCCCCATGTAGACTGCATCTTGAAGTGTCCCGCCACCTCAATATTGTCACCCTAGGGACCAAGAATCCAAGGCATGAAACTACGGAGGACAGGCTACTGCAAATGACACACCCCTTGCTCCCATGAAAGCTCTTAAATCTCCAACCACCTGCAGAATCTCACTCATTTGCAACTGCAGTTGATTTTCTTTGGCTCTAATGCTTTGGATGCCTGGGTTTCTACTGTCTCTTGACTGTTTTAAGGCCCCCATTAGCCCCGGCTGGCTCCAGGACCTGTAACACTCAACCCCGATCCCTCACTTGTCTGTACCCCTTTTTTTCTTTCAATCTCAGCTCAAAGATTGTCTTCAGGAACAGCTTCGCTTAGCCTCTAGTCCAATTGGAACCTTCTAGAAAAAATTATGAGATCACTACAATTTTACTTCTTAAGATTTTTGTAACTGGGGGTGGGGCTGTGACTCAGTCAGCAGAGTGTTTGCCTAGCATGCCCCCAGCCCTGGGTTTGGTCTCCAACATCATACCCACTGGGTAGGGTGGTGCATACCTGCCACCCAGTACATGAGAGGCAGATGTGGGAGGTTCAGAAGTTCAAGGATGTTCTCAGCCACCTGTAGAGTTTGAGGCCAATCTGGGCTACAATAAACCTTGTCTCAAAAAGAAAAAAAGAAAAACCACAATATTTTTTAGTGTAGATCTGTCGTTATTCACGAGACATCTATTCTTCCACTCTCCTGTGTCAGTTCCATGGATGTGAGACTGTGTGTCTTTTTTGGCGTGTCTCCAATAGGTAATATTAGGTTTGGCATGCACCGACTTAATTTTAGTGCTTTGTTTATTGTTAACTAACATTATTTATGTGTTGAAGTCCTTACCTTGAATGTTGCAGTATGTGAAAGCAGCATTTAGAACTCAAGCTAGTAGGTGAACTGTTTGTTTCCTAACATTGTCTCTTATTGCTAAAACCTAGTAAACATACTTTCATATTCATGTATCACTCCTGACAGGAAATTCACTCTTCCTGTCTGTTGCCTTTTGGCTCTTCGAAAAGGAGGAGGGGTTGAGCATAGCCAGGCTCCCACACAAAATGAAGGCCTCTCAGATGGAGCAATATTATTTTTTCTTATGGCATCTTTTGTCATGTAAGTGTCAAGAGGGTAGCATCAGACAATTTTCCTAGCTGAAGTGGGGTCCTGAACTTTATAGACAGTGAGAATGGGTCCTAAGACTTCTGGGAACCAAAAGCTTAGAAGGAGGCAGATACTTCTCTTTGGAAATTGCTGTGGTGCACTGATGATGTTGCCGGCGTTTTAAAGCCTGAACCATCCTCACATATGAATGCACAACATGCCCAGCACATCAGCCCTCTCTGGGTGGTGCCATAGATTTTTTTCCCCAAAAGTCTACGCAGGTGCAGCCAGGAGGTAGGGGCCATCAGATGAGGTGTGAATAGTGTGCAGCATCTGTTGCATGTGTTCATGGTGTTGTTTCCTTAACGCTGAAACGAAGTACTGAAAATGTCAGAAACCTTTCTTTATGCTCCGTGGGCTTTTCTTTTGTGAAGAAAGCCTGTCCCTGCAGAGATAGGCCTTAAATATTTCATCTCCCTGTTCTTCGTCTTCTCCAAGATCACTTTTGCTCCATTCCACTTTGCTGTTGTAGCTCTGACTGGTCGCTTAGCTCACTTTTATGATAGACCTTTAGATACACTATTTACATTCATCCCGAAGGGCGTCAACTGTCCTGCCTTCAGGAAGCAACAAATAACCCGGGCCATTCCTGGATAACTTAAGAGTAAAGCGCAATTAAATTTTAAAGTAGCTCTCTTGTGGGCCTGAATATTCTCAGCGGCTGAGAGTTTTGCCCTCTCAACCAGCATTTCCTGACATGGTATTTTGAAGGATGCTAACAGGAGTGTGGTTTCCTACACAGGCTCAAGTCGGCCTAAAGTCCAGCATGGATGGAGGAGGAGTACTCCAGGCCGGAGTGCTCCAGGCCAGAGTGCTCCAGGCCAGAGTGCTCCAGGCCAGAGTACTCCAGGCCAGAGTGCTCCAGGCCCCACCCCTTGCTGAGAAGCTATTGGCAGTTGATAGCTGCTAGGAAAAGGGGGAACCATGCTTTCAGAGCATGGCCACTGGTAGGTTTCCCGTGCTGTCGTAGAAGGCCTCACCCCCATGCACACATGGAGAGTACTAATTGGACACACACACACACACACACACACACACACACACACACACAAAGGAAGACACAAAGTTGAGAGGGATGTGTTACAGGCTATGAGGGAGTTTGTACCATCTTATTTCATTGTATATATGTTTGAAATTCTCAAAGAAGAAGCAGTTATTTTTCAGAAGAGTCTCTATTATGAAGACTAGGAACCTGCTGGTTCAGTACATGATTTTGTAAGTTTTCCCAATGCTTTGGGTTTTTTTTTTTTTTCAGTAGGTTTCACCTATGTCTTTAATTAGGCTGATATCTACCATGAACTTAGTATGCTTTAAAGCATCATTATCCATGAGCCCTTTCAGTGCCTATTGAGAAAGCCCTAAAAAGAGGTTCTGTGGGATGCAATCTGCAAGTTGTTCTGTTGCCCAGTCAAATTGTGCATGTTTTTAGAAATGGTAAGGAGACCTAGCTCCAGGGCTTCTTTGCACTAAGTAGTTTTATAAAGTGGAGGATTATTAAGCCTTTTATCCCATGTTGAATGTTGATTCAAAAGCAGGTAATCAATGTCCCTGCTGTTCTGTGTATTAATTTCCCAGGGTCGCTTTTACAGGCTGGATGACTACAGACAATAGGAATTGCTTGTTTCAGATTATTCGAGAGGCTGGGCATCCACAGGCAACCCCATCAGCGATGTCTTTCCAGAGAACCTTTCTTCTTCCAGCTACAGGTGACTATGTGTGGGCCTCAGTGTTCACTGGCTGCAGTGAGCATTACAACAGGCATATGGCTCCATCTTTTCCCCACGAATCTCCATGTCATCTCTCTCTCTGTGTATGACTGACCTTGCGCCTGAATCTCCAGAGTTAATTAGTACGCAGTCCGTATCAGATGAAGACCCACTTTTACCACCCCACTGTAATCTGGCTACCTTTGTAAGGACCCTATTTCCAAAGAAGACCGTGTTCTGAGGGTTTTTTTTTTGTTTTTTTTTTTTTTTTTTTTTTTTTTTTTTTTGAGCTGAGGATCGAACCCAGGGCCTTACACTTGCTAGGCAAGCACTCTACCACTGAGCTAAATCCCCAACCCATTCTGGGGTTTTGAGTGCTAAAACTTCAAAGTGTCTTTTGAGTCGGAGGGACACAAGCAGCCATCAACAAACTTGGCTTTTTAATGTTTTATCTAAACTTGACTGAACTTTCAAATCCTGCCTTTATCAGGATCGATCCATTCTCCCCCACCTGTCTGGGTGTCGGCTCTGCACTAGACTCTTGCTTTTGGGGACAATATATGATTCCTGACCAGGAACATCACCTGGAGGCTGCCAAAGCTTCTCCCAAGACCTCTCAGATCAGAATTTGCATTTAAAAGACCTCTACAAGGTTCTTGAACACACTGAGCATCAGTAGTACTGGACTGATGAAGTCACATCTGTGAAATAAGCTCGTTTCTAAAACTTAAGTAGGGAATGACCTCATCTCTTGAACCTCACTTGACCCTGAGGGTCAAGCCACAATTCTCCAGGTGTTATTGCCATACTGTCCTGTCCCATGTGGCCCCTGTTCTGATGTTCTACATCTTTCCTCATCAGCCTCTCTCATCAATTCTTCCTAAGTCTCCTTTCTTGGCTATGCCTCCAAGCCCCAGGATGCTATAAATAATTCTATGTGTCACTGCATCTGAAGTATGGGAGTTAAAATAACAAAGCAAGTGAAAGACTATCAAATAGATGCATTATCATATTCTCAGATGACACCAGAATGTTGGTCTCATTAGTTTCACAATGTGTATGATATCTCTTTCCCCCGTTTCTAATATAATCCACAAAGCTAAAACAAAAGCTGCCCACCAGCTGGGAACAAGTACGATGTAAAGCAAAATCAAAATATTATGATATTGAAGTTGTAAAAGTACGTATGTAATTATGCTGGCTCTGTTTTGCATTGGATGATCTCCGAGGTAGAAAATGAAACTGCCTTCCTTTGATAAGAAAGTAAAATCCCATTTTTACAGGGCACCATTTGTAGTAGAAGTGTCAGTGCTGGGAAAATGAGAGGGCCAGTACCAAAGTAATCAACAGGCAAGGGAGATGCTGCTGCCATTCTGTTTGTAACTTCCAGTTCACTAATAAAAGGAAAATGAGAAATGCTAACAACATCATTTCACCGTTATTGAAGTAAAATATAACTTAAAATGAAGTTTGGGGATACAGTTCCAACCTCCATTGTTTTAATTTTAAATTGCCTACAGTATTACAACATAATGTTTTGAAACACTTCTATGTTGTGGACTGGCTAACCTGGGCTCTATAAATCAAGAATTGCTTCACATGGTTGTAAGTTTTTTTGAGCTAATACCCCAAAGTCTACTCACCTGGCAATGTTCAAGTAGACAACACGGTGTTAATAATTATGCTCATCATATTGCACAGATCTCTTGAACTTGATCTTTCCAAATGAATCTACATTTGACGGACATCCTTCTACCTGGCCTCCAACTCCAACCTCGGTGGCTGCCACTCTACAACTTTTCTGGGTTAGGCTTTCTAAAGGTCTCACACAGAGACATTTGGTGTCTGTCTTTCTATGTCTGGTTTATTTCACTTAACAGAATGATCCCCAGTTCCGTCCATCATGTTGAAAATGATAGGATTGTTTTCTTTGGGGGCTGGATCCTGTTATTCAGTATATGGGACACATTTTCTTTATTTGTTCATGTGCTTATGGACACAGGTTGATTCCACGTCTTTACCATTGTGTACTGATACAGAAAAATACTTTAGTACACATCCAAAGCAATTTTCTTGTTTAAGGAAATTGACTTGGATCATTTTTAATTGCTAATTACTCCATTAAGATACCTTTTTTCCACCTATATTTGAAAAGGATGCATCTCTAATGTTACTAATATATGAATATTTATGTCTCTAGAGATGGAGACTTTTAAAATCAGTATTATTTATTACCTATATTGACTATTCTTTACACAAAACCAAATAATATGCATATTGTCATTCTTATATGGCTCTTTCTATATGCCTGAAAGAAATAATTGTTTGGCTTTTTCTAAAAAAAAAACAAAACAAAAAAACAAACAACAACAACAACAAAAAAAACCTATATATTGTTTTTTTGTTTTGTTTTTGGTATTTTTTTTTTTTTTACTGTAATGATTTCAATGGGACTGTTACCTTGAAATATAGTCACTATCTAGCCTTGTCTATGACATCCAGTTAGAGTGAGATGTTGGGACCTAAATGGGAAGCAGTCATAGCGCATGTACCATGGCCTTGCACTGAGCGCAGTTTTAGCACAAAGCAAACCTTCCCCAGTTGCCTGTGACTAGGAGAGTACTTGAAATGGCACAAAGGGAGCGGGTGGGAAAGATGCTGGTATTTTATACCTAGAAAGGCAAAGATTGGCTCAGGTGAGAGAAGGGTGGAACTAGTGTTTCTCATTCTGCTTCTAAATCTCTTCTGGGCTACTGGCACTTAATTAACCTCTGTGGAGCTCATTTTATTCTTACACATGACAGGAAAGTGCTTATGATGTGAAATATGGAAATGAGCTAACCAGAAACAATCTAAGTAAAAATACTTTCCTCTTCATTTGCTTAGTCATTAAATAGTTTGAAGCATCTCTCAGTTTCCAGGCAACATCAAGCGCCAATCCAAGATGGAAAGACTATCATAGACTATAAGGCAGCAGGGGCAGAAGAAAGATTTCTTAAAACACAGTTGGCTGAACCAGGCTGGAGTCTTAGCTGGGAGAACCTGGGTGAGTCATTTGACTCTCCCATTTCAGCTTTATTATCTGAAAAATAAAACAGTTTTATCTGCCTGGGTAAGAAAAATTACATCAAAACATGCTTCTTTTTATTTATTTATAGAAACTTAGAGCATGCAAAGCCACATCACCAAACTATAAACTAAAATAATGGAATGACCTAAACGTAATTTGAACAGTTAGAAAAGCATATGTTGAAAATTAGAAATTTTTATAACTATATTGCACATAAAATATGATATGGAAATCCATAAGTAATTTATTTTTTCAACTCTAACATAGTACTTCTAAAAATCTTGGCAATCACTGATTTCTTAACTACAAAGCCATTTCAGATGAAAGGTTCCCTGAGAATTCAAATAATATTGACAAGGTTTTATCATCAACTCTCCATCTATAGGCTGTGATCAGCCCCTGGATAGTATTGGCTGTCTTCAGGAGATGAGATTATTTTGCATGAATATTGCTTCAGCAGGAGTCAAGATTTCTCTCTTACTGCACCAGCAGAGGCAAAGTGCAGGTCGAGAGGGCTGCTGAACTCCCTGAATGCCCTCTTAGTGCTTCCGGCCAGTCCTGGAAGGGCCAGCACAAGGTACAGATATGTGAGGGGAAGAAACGGGGGTGGGGGGCGTGGAGCCTGAGGTTGCTGAGAGAAAGCTGGCATCCTCCAGTGAGTTTGCATGTGTCTGGTGACCTCTGCTCATTGGTTCTCTCCATGGTAAAGCATTTTAACAGTGCTCTCTAAGCGGCAGTCAGAGGAAAGGTTGCTTGGCATGGTGTCTGTGGCATGCCCTGTGAGCTCGCTGCTCGTTGCTGACATGGTTCCCTCCTTTAGAACCAAATGCCCTGGGTTGTCCTCTTCCTAGAACCCTGGACTTAAAGCTGTGGCTGAGCTGGCTAGATGTTCTTTCCTTTGGGGATGGTGAGGTTTCATTCCACTTTATCTTCCTCAGTATTTTATCAGGAGTGGAATTTTCCCTGTTTACAAAACATTGGAACCAATCTGGAAGTGAATCTCCAAGAATTCTTTTGAAATCATTCTTGTTTTAGAATCATCTCTGTCTCTGTCTCTCTGTGTCTTTCTCTTTGTGTGTGTGTGTGTGTGTGTGTGTGTGTGTGTGTGTGTGTCTGTCTGTGTGTGTGTCTGTCTGTCTGTCTGTGTGTGAAGGGGAGAGAGAGATGTGGTTTTAAAAGGGGGAAGGAGTCTTCTTTGGGTCCTGGTGTTCACATGGAGGTCAATAGACAACTTTCAGTGTCTCCTTACTGGAGACAGGCTTGCTTGTGTATGCTGAGCTAAGTACCTGCCACTTTAGAATGATTCTCTTGTCTCTGCTTCCCATAGAAGTGCTGAGATTACAGATTCGCATACTACAGATTCCGGAAGTCCAGCTTCATGGGGACTGCGATCTGAACTCAGGTCCTCACACTTGTGGAACAAGCTCCTTACCCATTGAGCCACCTCCTTATATCCTTGAAATCATTCTTAAGATTGCCTCTGCTTTTTCTTCCTTTTTTCTTGAATGTAACAACACAGTTTTTTTCTTTTATTAATACAATTTAGGAAAAAGATTTTTCTTTACAAGGTAATAATTCAAACAAATATTTATATTGTATTTAAGTAGTATTATTTGTTCTGGCCTTTGACACACTAAAAATTATATTATCAGTGCTAATGTTCTTAATAATGTAGTGCTATGGTCTCTTGATTTTTATGGTCCTTATGCTTAAAATAATACTCAGGCTGAACTGGAAAACACTGAATGACTAATAAACTTCTATGTAAGCAAAATATTCAGTCATTGAAGATAATTTGCAATTAAGAATTTCTTGGACAAAAGTAAACGTGTATCAAAGGGAAAATATCTAGGCAAGAAAATTAGAGATTAATCTTTGCTGTGTAGTCAAGGCGTAAATGGCAAAGCATCTGATGGCCTTCTTAGAAGCAGAAGTTCTGCCTCCCATAGACAAGGCACGGGGAACAAGCACAAGCTTGTTTTGCTGTAGGATGCTGTAGTTCAACTACTAGGTAAGAAAACCCAGGTACTACCATTTTTCTCTCAGATTTATTTTTTCTTTATAGGATGTCTAGAGACAATTCTCTCTTGAGGAAAATTAAATTATATGCAAAGAAAAAAATAAAATGTTCAGCTCTGCAGGGGAGACATCCCATTGAAAAAACATTTGTCAGAGTCAAGGTAGCACCTTCAGGGAAAAATTGAAATTTACATGTACAGGTGAGAGGCAAGCACCTCAAAAAATGGGCTCACTGAGAAATATGAGCCAAAGAAGAGAGTTTACTGTCATTATTTACTGATTTCGGTGATCATTTACACAACCTTAGAAGTTAGAATTTATTTACCAGCACAGAAGTAGAAGGATTCTATAATTGAAACATTTTATAGTAATGTTATTGGTAGGGTTGCTTGTTAATAAAAAAAAAAAAAAGCAGGGCACAACACAATTCATTTTCATGATATTATTTTCTCCTGCCATGAAGTAGATAAATATAAGGCAATCAATCATTGTATAGTCAGAATTTTCCAGATAGAGCCATGGAAAATTCAAATTTAAGCATCATTAATTTAGGGCTTAATGAATGCAAGACTAATTGTCTCCCAAGAGGATAGGAATAAAGAGAAGATGCATGCAAGTTAGCCTGTGGATAACGACAGTGGCTAATGATGACAGAGCATTGCCTACATGATTAAAATTACTAGATGCTCACACTAGCTCTGTGAAGTTGCTGTCCCCATGCTCGTTATTACCTATGAGGCTCTGTCATTTTGCCCATCTTACAGACTGGGAAACTGAAGCATGGATGAGCACAGCACCCTAACTTTGCTCCATTTTACACATCAGGTTAAAGGTACAGACAGGGTTTCAGTCTGGTGACTTAACATTCAGAAGCCGCCTCATATTAGGTATTACCTTGTTGTCAAAAAGTGAGACACCAAACATTTAATTCTAAGACAAGTTGTCAAGTCATTAGCGACAGCATGACTGCATGCTCCCCAGACTCCAGTCCAGTCAACAGCAGAAACTAGTCCCCTCTAAGAAGCTCTACTTTCCATTAGGTAGGCTCAACATCTCCATTTGTCTGTTCTGGATATCTCCAGCCAGCGGGCATGCTGTGACTCTTGCAGAGAGATCTAATGAATGTTCGGACCACCTTGAAGAACCAGTGTTTGGGGCAATGTGCAGGTCTTAGGCTGCTGCTGCACTTCCTAATTGAGCCAAAGCTCCATTGAGATCAGGCAAATATACAGGCAGTCATCATGCCCGCAGCTAACTCAGCTTGGCTCACACACTAATAAACCTCATGTATCTGATACAAGAAGAGGAAGTTAGAGGTGCTTTGGTGTTAAGTTCTGTGGCGTGACATTGTCATTAGGGATCTAAACACTTTCCATTTTTCTACATAGCCATCCATGGTAAACTGGTCATCAGATGGCAGTTATAGCTGGATCAATAATGTCCAAAGAGAGAATATTATCTCACTGGAAATCTGTCCTCTTCTCTGTCAATCAAGACATGTTCACCCATTTATTCCCAGGCCAGTCTTTAGGGAGGCATTTGGAACACCATAATTGGCTTTAACACAAACTCTGAAACTAGAGAAAGAAACACTCTCTTAATTCGCATGGAAGCCAGAGACTCAGATTGCAATGTTCTCAGGTGAGAGAAAGAGAAGAGGGTTTTGGGCAGGCTACCGACAGCTTCCAGAGAAGAAAGATACATTGCTCATTTCTATCACCCTTAATGCAATGTATTCATAGTACAGCTCACATTCCCGGTTCCGAGATTCATTGATTCTTTGGTGTTTTCTGCCATCAGAGACCCTATTTATCCACAGTCTTAATGGAGCATGTGTTCTATAACTTAGAAGAAAAAGAATAATGTAAACATGGCACCCAAGTGGAGGAAGCAGAAGCATGGTGCACCAACACTTAGTAACTAGACTGGAGTTACTTGACAGATGGATTAAGTAGTTTACTAACAGATTATCTCTGCTGCCTCCTGTATCAGCACAAATTCTTACTGTGGATGGAGACAAGGGAACGGTGTGAGGAGCAGAGAGTGCTTGAACTCCCCAGGACTGAAGTCTTGGCATACCAGCTTCCCAAGCATGCAGTCACAATGGAAACATCCTTTTCCTTTTCTCTGCCAGTCAGACATAAATAAAAAGATCCAACCACCGAGGTTCAGTAAGACATTGATTACAAGAGCACTCTCACAGCTAGAAACACCTTCAGCTGTAAGTTGAAGAAAATCAACACTCCAATATCTTAAGCAAGCATGAGTTCATCTTTTTCTTCCTGGTGAGTGTACTAGCTTGCACCTCCATGACACCATCAGTGACTCATTTTAGCTTCCTCAGGAGGTTGACTAATTGCCTTTTGGAAGTAGCTCTTGGTCATAATAGTGGCTCTGGCTCTGGATATCACTCCCAAGATCCCCAGAGAAAGACAAAGCAGGAATGTACACAGGCCTTTTATGTTTTCTCCTGTGGTGGCTTGAACTTGAAATGTTGCCCATGGGCTCAAGTGTTGGAACACTGGTTTCCCAGCTGATGGCATTGTTTGGGAGGTAGTGCAGGTTTGCTGGGCAATATTTCAAAACTTTACAGTGTGGTGATATTTTATTTGTGCTCTAATAAAGCTTGCCTGGAGATTAAAGGAAAAAGCAAGCCATTTTAAGTAAACAAAGAAGTCAGGCAATGATAGCACACGCCCTTAATCCTATCACTTGGCAGGCAGGGATCTGTCTGGATCTCTGTGAGTTCAAGGCCACACTGGAAACAGAGCCAGGTGTGGTGGCATCTTAAATTCCAACACTAGTTAACCACGGAGGTGTGGAGGTCTGTACAGACAGCCAGGAAGTGACAGAGCTGGGCAGGAAGAGGAAATGATGTAGCTGGACAGAGAGCAAATCAGATGGCAGAACAGCAAGGCATAGAAGTGAGGGTAGACAGGAAGTATCTTGCTTTTGGAAGCTGTGGAGTTGGTGAGGTGAGGTTAGCTGTGGCTGTTCCTATTCCTCTGATTTCTCTTGGGTTTTCATCCCTGTATCTGGCTCTGTGTTTTCTATTAATAAAACCATTTAGAAATTCGTCTACATTATAGTCTCCACTCCACTACCAGGCCACTCTCTCCCCTTTCTGTTTGCTGCTGAAGATGTGATCTCTCAGCTTCCTGTTCCCACTACCATGCCTGCTGCTTGCTAATGGGCCTCCCTTATCTCCTCCCTATCCCAACCCTAGCCACCATGATGGACACTTATCCCTCTGGATGGACTCATATCCTTCTGGAATCATAAGGCAAAAGAAACCTTTTCCCCTAGAAGTTGCCTTTAGACATGGCGTTTTTACCACAGCAAAAGAAGAGCAACCAATACATCTCCCCTTGGGATGCTCCCAGTGGACTTCCTCTTACATCTCGCAGCTCCAAACTGAATGACTTGAGGAATTCCCCCATTCCCTAAGGGTCTCTGAACAAATACCTGCCTCTTAACCTATACATAGTACAAAAGTAAGGGAGAGCTGCTGAATAGAGAGTAGTGTTTGCCATACAGATTCTGTAGAGTGACCCATTTGGAGAAACATGAATTACCAGAGAGGTAATTTAAAGTTTCCAGAAGATGAATTATTCACTATGAGCATCGTGGATAAGAGCTGGTAAAATAGAGAAGAAGGAGGAGGAGGAAGAGAAGGAAAGGGAGGAAGAGGAGTGGGGTTTGTGGTGATGGTTAAAATCTAGCTAACTTGGAGTGCAGTTTCTTCTCTGTCACAGAAAGACAATTCCCAAATAGACCCCCAGATGAAAAGCATAATGGGTTGATTGGGCACTGCTTCCTGTTCCTATCCTTGATTGTGTTTCAAAGCAGGTGAAATGATGTGTGACCTTCTCCACCACCTTTTAAGTATTTGTCAGTAGCACAACATGTCAGAAAGGACTTGCAATGCCTAAAACACTTAGAAATTAAAATAGTCCGTGGTGGTGCTGTGCCGGGTTTTCAATTGTTCTGCCATTTCTCTGGTTCTTCCTCCTGACTCGTTTTGTGAGAGGGAAGAGTGAATTGGCACCTGAAATACAAAGTTTTCACAGGAACAAAACAGCACATCATTAAAATACTCCAGAGGCAATCTTGCACTGCTCCCAGACTGGCAGGGTAACAAAGAGGTGAGTTCATTAGCTCTGACAAGGCTGGGGGTGGAGATTTAGCACTTTGCCTTGCAGGTTTCCCTGTGGTGTCTTTCACTGGTTCTCAGACCCCGCATACAAACACTAACTACTGATCAAAATGTGACCTTTCCTATCCCAAAGGATAAAATCTAACAAAGTACCCAATGGTACCATTATTCAGCTTTTCTAAAGGAAAACAGTTGCTTTTGTGTTATTACGGTTCTGTGGCATCCTTTGGAAGAGGGCTTATGAGAGTCCCATACCCCCACCCCGTCCTGCATGGGTGACCCTTACAGAATTTCCCACATGGCACTGCCAGTTCCCTTCCACCTGTGTGGTCTGTCCAGCGGGGCATGTGGATACCTGAAAAGCATCTCCCACATGCAGGGGATACCGGATGAGTTCATTAAATGTTGGTGAGTAAATGCCACCCTGTGACCAGAAGCAGGTTCAGCCTGCAGCTGAGAGCTTATCCCTAGTGCTAATCAGAGGCTCCCTGTCTCTGGGAAGAGAGAACTTGGAAACTGCAAGCACCTTGGTGTCTACTGCTCTGCTGCTTCCAAGTTCTAGGTTGAGCTGACTTAAGTACTGCTGTCCCCAGACCCGGACAAATGAGTCTGGCTACCTAATATTCCACATTGTACACAGTTTAAAGAAGAGGAGGCAGGCACCATTCTCAAATGCTATTGGTAAATACAGGAATAAAAATAAAATCTAGAAGCCCAGTGCTGCACACTTAGATTGTTTTCTTTTTATTTTTCTTACATCATTCCCCACATGTGGGCAACTCTAGCAGCTAAAAGCTAAGGGATGGGCAGGAAAATCCAGGCTCCCAACAAGTGTCTGCATGTTCAGTCTGTTGGGTGTCTGAGCAGGGCAGTTATGGACAGAGGAATTACTTAACAGGGAGGTAAAGATCTACTAGCTTTCCCAGCCAACTCCACTAAGGTAAAGAAAAGAAAAGGAAATGAGCCAACCACATTGTGTGTGGTGGTGATATGGCGGTTTGAATGACAATGGCTCCCATACGCTCATACATTTGGATATTTGCTTCCCCTCACCCCCATTGGTGGAACTATTTGGGAAGGACTGGGAGGTGTGGCCTTGTTGACAATGGTGTGTCATGGGGGAATGGGACACCTTGAGATTTCAAAAGACTCCACCTCTTGCTGGCAGTTTGAGATGTGAGCTCTCAGCTGCCCCTGTTACCACATCTCGCTTCGGCCATCATGGACTCTAACCCTCTGGAACCGTAAGCCCAATTTGAAGCTTTCTTTTATAAGTTGCCTCCATCATGGTGTTTTACCACAATGGAAAGGTAACTAAGAGTATTATGTTGGGTGGCAGTGAGGCCTTGAGAATAGAGGTTCAAACCCAGAAGCTGCCAATCTGGTGCTTTGTGATTCTGCTTTCCTTCTGATCCTGGGTGTCTGTGTTTCATAAAGACAGTTGTGAAGAGAATTAGAAACCCTGTACACCGCTTGACAAGTCCTCAATAGCATTTGCTGTGAATGTTAGCTGTTATCATGTATCATCAGCTTGCAGTTACTTTTCTAAGAAATTGGATGTTTAAGGCAAAGAGAATGTAAGAGTTCTGAAATTAGCTCTATAACAAACTATAGACACAGCCCAGACTGGTGGGGCCTCAGTTCTCTCGTCTGTTAATGAAGGTTTTTAGATGACTCATCTTCTACCTGATTCCCCAGGAGACTCTGGCTTCCAGCAACCAGAGCAAAACAATCTCAGCCCCTTTCTGAGGATTTTCTATGAAACGGGATGAAATGAAGACACGTTTCCCCAGGAGCATCCTTTGACAGGTTCAGACTTCAAGACTATATGAGATTCATGCTTGCAAAAGAAAAGTGTGTATTTCTTGAACATAAGAATAGTCTTCCAGATCCTCTTATAATTGGGCCCAAGAGGCAAGGAGGAAATGTTGTCCCAATCTGCGGCCACCTCCAAATTCCTCTCCACCTACAATGTGCACTTCCTGGGTTGTCGGACAAGGACCTCTTTCTTGTCATGCTTCACCATTAAGCATTTGTCCTAATAATGTTCCGCCTTTCTCTCTGATCCAACCCTTTGCTCTTTTTCACATCCACCAAACATTTACCCTGAGCATTTCCCAGTCTTCCTCCCAAGCCCCATATGGTACCTTTCCATCCTCAACTTCTTCAGACAGTTCTCTTTCTCCCTCTGCAGAAGGCCCTTACAATTCCACTTGTTCCTCAGCCCTCTTGGATGGCTGCTCTCCTCTACAACTTTCCGTGAAGTTCAGGATTAGAAGGTAAAGTCCATAGCCCTCTGCCTTCTGCCTGTGGTCTTTTGGAAAGAGAAATCTTCCATCTCCAGAAGTTCCTGGCAGTTAGACGCAGTCCTCATCTACAGCACCACTCAGCAACTGACCACTTTGGCAATTAGCTCAGAACATCCTGCTCTAGCCTGGCGATCACTGCCACTCTTCTGGAGACTCTTGAATGCAGTGTGGCTGGCCTGCCAGATTCTCCGGTCCATCATGGTCTATTGGTTCACACAACTCTCTGACTAACACATCGTGTGCCGTTTCGTGACCGGAAGTTTCATCTGGAGACCCAGAACCTCCCCAAATCTATAACCACACAACCCTATGCTGCAATTACAATGTGTTTTTTTTTAATGTTCAGTTACTTGATCTGTAAATGATCCCCCACCTTATCAAAACAGTCCATCCTTGGACTCACCTACTTCTGAAGCAGGTGTGCTCCTGCCTTTATCCTCCTCCTAGTCAAGCAGAGGTCCAGCAGCCTGGTTCAATTATTCTCTGGCTAAAATCCTAAAATTCTTTATGTTACGATCACCAGACAAAAATCTCAATCCTGGAGCCAGCTCATGCCTGCATGCCCTGCCTGTTCTTGAGCTTTCACAATCACAGGAAAATAAATTATACGGCCGGACAAACGGCGATCAGGAGGAGTTCATGGCGTCTGTCAGTCAGGATAGAGGAGGTAGCGCTGCGTCAACAGACACAGAGTGACCAGTGCAATAAGCAAAAACAGCACCAAGTACAAAGGCTTGATAGGGCAAGTTCGTTTCTTTCCATGCTGTGTGTTCAGAATGGGCTGTTAGCGCCTCCTGGCCTCAGCCATGCTGGGGCTCTGGCCATTAGAGGCTCCATCTCCGCTAAAGATCTGCAGCCATAGCAGTAGGCCTTCTCCTGTTTCTCTTTCACTGGTCAAAGGAGTTCAGGAAGCCTTATCTGAGTCCAAGGACCGGAAAAGTGTAACCTTATTACCTACCAGAAGTGAGGACCGAATACAGCCAGTGACTGCTGCAGTCATCAGCCTCACGCATTCCTGGGATTCTTAATGTGATTCTGTATTTAAGGCTTCCTCCCTCCTCCCCTCCTCCCTCCTTGTCTCCTCTCCTCTCCTCTTCTCTCCTCCTCCCTCCTCTTTTTCTCCTCTCCTCTCTCCTCCTCTTCCTCTCTCTCCACTACCCTCTCCAGTTCTTCCAAATGATTCACATTTGCCAGAGTTGGAAAGAGATGAAAGTGTCCCTAGGACAGTGGCTGTGGGAATACACCCTTGGCTTGCCTCATCTGTACCACTGAGACAGGACTATCTGCCAACATGTGACTGCTCAGGAAGCATGAAAAATAACAGAGACTATATCTGAAAAAGGCAAGCATCATATCCACAAGCACAAATACACAAAATTGTAAGTAGATTATGTTGTCTATTATTTCAGATCACCTAACACATAAAACTCAGCAGAATGGAGATGTTAACATCTTAATGGTCTAGAATTTAAACTTTGAGTACCAACAGTTTTTCTTTTTTGAATATTCACTTACATAGTCCAAGTGCCTATAATAGTAAATACATAGTAGTTACTCTGCAAAAGTTTGCCTATTAGGTAAGGTTTTGTGGTTTTTGTTTTCTGTTTTTGTTTTGTTTTTTGTTTTTTGTTTTTAGCTGAGGATCAAACCCAGGGCCTTGTGCTTGCTAGGCAAGTGCTCTACCACTGAGCTAAATCCCCAACCCTTGGTTTTTTTTTTTTATTTTTTATTTTTTAGTATACGTGGAACAGTTTACAAGATACTATTACTATTGTGGGATATGAAATGCTTTTATACAACTTCAGTGCTAGGTACAATTACTTGATTCTATGCAGAGCTAAATATATTTTTTTTCTTGTTATGAAATAAAGAATGTATGTTGGGGAGTGTAGGGTGCTGGTTACCACAAAGAAATAAGACCCAAAGTCCTACAAAATGACATTCTGGAACCGGTTTTAGTCACTGAACTTTTCATATTCTAAATGCTATTCTAATTTATATGAATTTTATAAATGCATAATAAAGTGTTATCATTATTATGGACTTAAAATGTATCACCCAACATATGGCAAATTTTAAAAAGTATTTTCATTAAATATACAGAGAGAAAAAGAAAGACTAAGCTGATGCATCACATAATGTATGGCATGAAAACAAGAAAGTGCTAACAATTTATATCCTTAAAAATAATTTGAGTATGACTCAATATTTAATCAACAAATTATTAGCCTTTAGTTTTTATTTTATGCAACATAGTTCATATCTTCATTTTATTACAAAGCAGTAGTGTGTATTATTGGTGAAATTATTAAGGCCACTCCACATAGTTAAAAGGGAGGTTTATTTAGTGGCGTAACTTACAAATGAAGGGATAGGTTGTAGGGTCTGGCAAAGGTATGGCACAGTCTGGCGGTGTTCTCTGGAGAACTCTGCTCTGTCTACCTCCAGCATCCAGGGTCCCAGAATCAAAAGAGACCTTTCCTCTGGATTCTGGGTCTTCTGCTTCCTCCCTCAGCCCCGCCTTGTGGGCATGACCATTACCGAAGCCTCAATGGGGGTTGGAATTTCCAGGCCAAGGCTGGGATGGCTACCCACTACATCTCCCCCTTTTGTCTAAATAACAAGGTTCTAACCTAATACAAAACTATATACAAAGAAATGGTTAACAAATATTGTTTAGGAGTAATGAGGGATAATGACCTAGATAAGTTGGAATTACAATAAATGTAAACAATATCAAGCAAAAAACACATACTAAAATCTAGGGAAGTCTAGAGCATGGGTAGGTGGCATGTTACAAAGATCATTTTAAAAGGTGTCCTATCCTAAAGAACCTGAGTCTAATACTTAATATATTTTATCTAAGATATTATATATGTATATATATTAATTTGTAACTATAACTGTTAGTCTTCAACCTCATTAAAGACTTGAGAAGGAATATAATAATACCTGAGAAATGGGAGGACGCAAGCAACTTTCAGGAGTCTTGTAAGAGTAGACAGAGACAGCTGGCAGCCTGGATAGTCACCTAATTTTTTTTTTTTTTTTTTTAGCATCGTTGGTATATTTAAATTGGCTACAGGCCTAGAGTATCTGACAGACCATTTTTAGAAGTAGGAATTTTGAAAGACCATCTTACCCTGTCTTGTCAAAGTATAGTGGTCACTTTTTTTGTGTCTCACTTGTCAAGAAAGGACAGCATTTGTACTGTCAGCAGTTGAGGCAAGGGCAGTTCTTTGCCCAGTAGGCCATTTTGTGCCAAGAAGACAAACTTCCAAATGGAAATGTCTTAGAAGCCCAACATTCTCTCAGGATCAAATTGGTGCTGTTACAAGCAATTGTGTCTCACGTCAACAGAATTCTAAGTTATTTAAATGTCATATTCTCTAGATCCATGAAGTGTTTGAAGATTATCTGTCCATTTGACCTTTGCATTTATAAATCTGGATAACCTAACTAACATAATTATAGAGATGACAAGCATAGGTGACAATAAATCTATAAGTCTTTTCTACCTAAACAACCTAAGGACTAAGGCTTCATATAAATAAGGCAAACAGTCTGTAAGCAAATGTACAGTAAAAGGACAATGACTTTAAATTGTGACAATACACAAAATATCTTTAACAGAGGTAGGAATGTATAGTGTAATATGCAATATGATAATAATTCTAAATATATATCAGTATACAGAATATCTTAAACAGAAGTAGAACATACATACAGTATGACAGATATAAATTTACATTTGTATCAATATACAAATATTTTAAATAAGAGTAAAAATATGTGTACATTATAATATTGTATTGTATCAATATACAATTATCTTAAATAGGAATATAAAAAGTTTATATTTGTATCAACATATATATCATAACAGTGCAAATTATCTAAAGCTGCTATTTTACTAAATTTGTTTACTAATGTATATGATAGTCTACCATAATATCTTATACCTATCCATTCAATTTCTTCTTTTCCCTTTTTTTTGAGACATATTTCTCATGACTACATGTGCACCACTTACTGATTTTGATCTTGAAAGCTAACTACTTTTTTGTTAATAATTTTGAAAACATAAGCAACTCTAGGAATTCTTTAACCTTGTGAATTTAGGGGGAAGATGAGATGATATTATGTCCCCCAATGTGCAACCTAATAAACTGATTTGGGGTCAGAGAACAGAATAGCCACTAGATAGACATAGAGACCAGAAAATGGAGGCACACACACCTTTAATCCTATTATTTGGGAGGCAGAGATCCATCCAGATTTCTGTGAGTTCAATGCCACACTGGAAACAGCCAGGTATGGTGACACACACGTTTAATCCTAGGAAGTGATGGCAGGAAGCAGAAAGGTATATAGGGCATGAGGACCAGGAACTAGAGGCTTTTAAACTTTTAGGCTTTTAGCAGCAGTTCAGCTGAGATCCATTTGGATGAGGACTCAGAGGCTTTCAGTTTGAGGAAACAGGATCAGCTGAGAAGTTGATGAGGTGAGATTAGCTGTGTGGTTTGTTCTGTCTCTCTGATCTTCAGAATTTACCCTAATAGCTGGCTCTGAGTTTCTTATTAATAAGAACATTTAAGACTCATGTTACAGGAAGACAACTTTTTTATTTTTTTATTTTTTTAGCGCTTTCTGCAAAACATTCTTTGTATATTATGGTTGGGCTTAGAGTAGCCATTTAAAGTGATGTGTCAAGGGACCATCAGAAATCAGCAGCTTTCTGGCAAACTGCACAGAGCAGCGACAGCCAGGACACTGCCTGTATTTGCAGAGGGGGAGCCTTGTACCTCACAGCGACTCTGTGCAACAGACAACAAATAAACAGGGTTGATTGTGCTCTCATGACTTCTGCAGGCTCAGGTTCTCAGTGGGCCACCATGACTGGGAAGCAGCGAGATGCCTCTTTGTGCCTCCTGAGGGCAGCATTTAATACCTCTCTGGACCTGGGTCTCTTCATTGCTAGCGGTTGCCTTATTCCCTCACCTTCGCCTTAGGGGGTTTCTTGCTTCTGATCTCACAGGCAAAATCCATCTAAGCTGTTAATGGGCACTTGATATGTTTCCCTTCAACAACTCAAAACATGTTTGAGTCTCTGTTATGTGCAAATGATAGGCTAGGCTCTAGAGCAAAGAGAGAACTAAGAAGCCGGCTCTGTTCCAGGATTGCTAGCTGTAGAATTAGACAGCATCCATTTTTAGATTTGTAAACACTTAGCCAAAAGTAACACATAATTAATGAGAAGGTCCTGGGAGACAGTGGGTGTACAACACTCACAGACACATTAAGGTCCTTGCCTGGCATCACAGACAGAAGTACAGGCTGTTGCCTGGCCTGGAGGGTCCTGTCATTCTGATTGACACAATGTGTTAGCAAATTTGAGGCCAAATTCAGAATCCTAAGAGTTCACATAAGAATATAAATTCTCAGTTTCTGCAGAAAAACCACACCTGGCTCTGCCAGCCCCTCATTCCTGGCACACTCTCAAGGCACTGAGTGCTGGCTGGCCTGTTGGAAGTTTGCCACACTGCTGACCTGTCTTTCTTTATTCCTGACATTGAAGGAGAGTCTTGGTGATGATTTACCAACATGTTTGGAAAGCAACAGAGATTTTTTGTGTGTGTGTGTGATGGCTTTATCAACAGCAGGAAAGGGAAGGTCCAAAGGATCACCGGTTGTAGGAAGAATAGATAAGAGCACATTTTAGCATACTCTTAAAGAAATGAAAATGATTCACTGTGTTTACTGTTTGCTATTAGACTATTAGACCAGTTGCTTTTCCTCTTTAAGCATCTGGACTTCAGAATCCTTGTCTAGGAGGTAATAAATATAAAAGGCATGATGGGAAGGAAAAATAAAGAGGAAGAAATGGAGGAGAGGTAGAAATTAAATAGTTTAAAACAGGACGGGGGTGATAACTACTGGGAGATCAGATGAGGGCTTTACCCAGCAGGACTGCATAAGAGGATGATTGAACCATGGGCCTGGGTACCAGGTGTTTGGAAGGGTCTGCACTTGGCTGTATCTAGCAAGGGGGAGGTCTTTTGCCCGCCCCGTGGCATTGTTATAAAAAGCCCTTTTGAATAAAGTTCTGGGCCGGCGGATAAGGATCCAGGCCCTCCCAAGGCTGCCCTGTGTTTCTGTTTCTCTCCCCTCTGTCCTTCTATCTCAGTCTCTTATCCCCCACTCCTCAAGAGCACCCAGGTAAAGGTGGGGGCTGGTCCTCCACAACTCCTAGATACAAGAGGTCCTCCCATCCAAGCTGAGGCAACAGGACACACACCACTCCATGCTCCCTACCCCTTAGATGGCTCCATCCCATGGAATCACTGACGGCTTTCATTTACTCTCTAGCTCCACCACAGGCTGGCATGCAGCAACACTCAGTAGTGAGGGAAAGCATTAGCAGAGTCAGTTAACCATGTGTAAAGTTTTCCTTTCTTAGTTTATTTCAGGACTGTAGGTAAGAGTCGGAGGGGGGCGCACTAAGACAGCAGGGATGGTGCCATGGAATCCCATTGCTTCGTGGAGTTTGTATGTGTTTCTCAGGCCTGTTTGGACATGGCCTTGTCTCTGCTCCTCTAATGTGACTGCACAGTACTGTGCCTGTGGCCCCATGTATGGCAGAAGATTACCTCTAGCTCCAGATGGCAGCTCAGTCCATGTGGTTGCTTGATAGCCCACATCCCATCACTCAGCCTCTCCAGGACTCCAATAGGATCGCAGGTGTTCCTTCAAAGAATTACCATGGAAGCATCATTTTGTTCTTAAAAAACAAAGTTTGGCACATAATTCTCTGATCCATTCCCCGCCCTAGAGGCTTAATTCAACATTTACAACAATAGTGAGTGGTCTTTATAAATTGTATAGACAAGAAAGCTTTTGCCAGATCGAGAGTGCTAAAAACGACAGCCCAGAGGACATTGATTTACAGTCATTGAGATGTATCTGGGAGCTTTGGTGGCACGATCAATTAGCACGTGGTACTTACATGACAGTGAAGGCAGAGACGTATCTATAACTGATGTTCCAACCTGATTAAGTTTACAAAAATCTATTGTTCTCTTCCCAAACCCATCTTTCTTCTGCACATGACAAATGGGCAACATTTCTGCAGATGTGATAGGAATTTCCATCCTTGGTATGTCTCAGTTTTAGGTGATTATAATAATCTCTAATACCTCCCTTAAGAGTGTGAAATAGTTATGACTTTTGTAGAAAAGGAACAGTTCTAAGGGCCTCCTCTTGGTCCCTCCCATTACAATATCCCTCTCCTCAAGGGCTACAAGTAGGGTTCTGCCAGTAGCCAAATAAGTCTTTGGAAGTTGGGAAAACAACCATAAGGCACTGGTGCTCTGGAAGATAGCCTCGCCCATGCACAACCTATTACTGACAACTTGTGTCCAAATAAAGCCAGTAGATCCTAAAGTGTGGGGTTCTCTAAGGATTAAACATTTTAGAACCAATGTCCAGAGACCTAAGAATGATCTGGTATTTTCCTTTTGCCATGACAGAACAATTTTGACAAATGAATGTTTCCTTTGAGGGAAATCTAGGAGAAGATTTTGAAGTACATTCTAGCTGCAATCTCATGGGTCCTTCCTTAAGAGTCTGTGGTCTCTTTGCTTTTAGAAGACCCCATGGTCTGACCCACTATAGAGAACTGATGAGATCCAAACTCCATTAAGGCTACTTAAGTGAGACATCTGTGCATTAGACTTTTAAAAAAATTGTCAATCAACTACTACTATAATTTTGGTAGAAGAGAACTGTGATTGAAGAAATGTCCCTGAAAAAGATAAAACCGAGATCATAGCTTTGGCTCATTATCCAGAAAAATAACCTTAGTCACCTTATCCCTGGTGGCCGAGTTCTGTCACCTGGCCTCTGAGGCTCCTACTAGCACATCCAAATAGTATGATATTGCACAATCATCCCTGATCCACAGAAGGACATCACTGATGTCTTCGTGGACACTAATATATTTCTCAATGCTTCTTGTAAGGAGTAGAGTGGATAACCAATTCACTTCTGACTGAAACACATTTACATCTTTGCCTTCTGAATTATTTTAGTTTTGCTTGTAAATCAATTTTATTTAATAAAGGCTATTATTGGGTCCTGGTTTTTAGTTAGCCAGTCAAGCAAACTGTCTAGAGAATTGTCTCAGACATTCAAATGGAATGTTGAATCTAATCTATGGCAGCTGTATCCACATTGACATAGTTGGCCATATCTATATTCTGTATCTTCTTGTTGAACCTAAAATCATCACATTGCATCCCACAAATGCTTCCCAGGGTTCTAACAATAATACAAATCTTGCAGTTCTCAGTGTATACACTATAGCCTCCTAGATGAACACTTGTACCCCAGGGTCTACTTATCTCTAACTTTAGCTATGGTCCTAAGAGCACTGAGAGATGGTAAGGACACATGACTATAACTGTGTCAGGGTCTTAAGCAAGAGGAGGCTGATTTTAAAAGGGGGAATGAGAAAGTTTAGTGGGACTTAGAAGTTTGTGATTCTCAGACTGATTGGAATCCACCCAGATGTCCTCATTCCAAATTTTGCTCTTTCCCAATCAATGCCCTATCTTTTACATAAGAGACCTGGCAAATCTGTGAATTCCATTTGAGTTATAATTATCCAACCTACAGGATGGAAAAAATTATACATTAGCCATATGGCTACAAGAGACATTTTTAGGGCAGTCCTGGAAGTCTACCCATCACTGAAACTTGAGCCGAGATTTTGGAATCATAACCTTTAGCTTGGAGGCAGGTGGCCCACTCTGTAGACCTTGAAGTCCTGCTCATTTCATCTCTAAATCTTATCGTAATGCTTAAAAGTCTTGTAAAGGCTATCTATAATCAACCCTTCACTCCAGAAAGCTACAGGTAATTAGCTACGGGGCTCTAATATACCATTTTTCACTGTTCTTAACTGCTGCTCAATCTAACTAAGTCAGTTAACTGAACCCCAGATGTGTATCTTGGGGTTGCTATCTATTCAAACTACTTCTGAAACCAGACTATGACAGAGTCAGAGTTCTACCAGGAAAGGGGTTGCCTTTCTAGGGTGAGTCAGAAAAGGCTGATTAAATACAAAGAGAATTAAGCTCAGAAAACTATTGGGAGGATTTGGGTAGCCCAGAATCAAGGAAGAAATATTAGCAGCTCTGAGTAAATCTGGAAGTCCAGGAACTACAGTAAGTTACTAGTAAGGACTTAAAGAAGCAAAATAAGCAATTCACAAGAGCTCACCCACAAAGAACATAAAACTTCATGTTTCCAATAAAGCCAGGCATCTACCTGCTACAGCTGAGGAAGAAAAATGGCTTATCCAATTTTTTTTGCCTTCCAAATATCATGCAAGTTTCCTTGTTCTAGCAGAATCTAAATGAGGCCACATGGTGATTTAAACAATGTATTCTGTGGGCCTCCAGGCACTAGCATCTAAGGGGAAGTTTGGATGGGTAGAAGACACATTGGATATTGACAGGCAGTACTTGCCACGGTATATAACAATCAGATTCTCAAAGGTATTTTAAAATCTGGTGACCAAAATAATCTACAAACAAGCATTTAACTTTTTTTTTAATCTTGCCTTTCCAATAAGCCAAGGATTGTAGTGTTCTCATAATTTTCTTTTTTCTTCTCCTTTCTGAATCAATTGTATCTTGAGATTTTAAGAGGAGAATAAACAGGTAAACAACAAATACAGAAGGATGAAAACATCTTGGGCAGGGACTAGGAAGAGAGCTTTAGGAGGCTGGCAAGAAAGGCACATGAGTCCATTGCTTAAGCGTGAGCCATCTGGATGGACAAAGAACAGGACTTTCACAATGGTGCTGTCAGCATCGTGTTTACGACGGTTCTTAAGAAAAACAGACTTTTAGACACTTTGCACTCTCTGGTTGCTGCATTTGTTTATAGATTTCTTCGGCAGAGGTTCTCCAAGAAGAGTCCGCACATTCCTGGGAGTTCCTGAGGGACCTACTACAGCTGTTCTGAGAGGCCAGGATTATATTTAAACAAATTGAGGACACTGTTTGTCATTTTCACAGCCATTATTTCCTGACAGGTGCACAAGATCAGGGGTTGGGCGGGGTGGGGGTGTAACCCTGCTGGCTGCCGGATAGGAACCAGAGCACCAGCAGCAAGTTAAGTCCGTGTGTTCTCCACCGCACACATGAAAACAAAATGGCTTTCACTTAATGAAAGTGCAAACATATTCTGTTCAGTTTTAGTCCCCGAGGACACAGCATCTGAATAATCTATGTAGCAAAATGTCACTTCTGCATGCTACAGTATGGCTCTGTCTCCACAACCAAATTTTGAACTGGCCTGGCCTGTATTTTTCATAGAACACCATTTCCATTGGAAAGAACAATTACCAATAAACTGTTTTGATTCTGACTTGGGCATTTGGTACCAGCATCTCCAAATTAACAAAATGCAGCTAATCACTTGAAGGAAAAGTACCTGAGCTACATGTCACCAATAATAAAATCCAAGCTATCAAGTGAAAATGAACATTTACATCACTCACAGAGCTCAGGCCTTGCACGGCTCCCTGGCCTGTAGATCCTAATACCACACATGAGCCTGGAAGTTTATGTCCACAATCTGGATTCCACCCAGTAGAAAATGGAAAGAGGAGAGTCTAGCTGGAGACCACTTTATTTAAGGGATGTCACTCTGCTCATGATCTCTAGAAATGATATAGTCACATGACCACCTACCTATATGGTAGGCTGAGAAATATTCTCAAAGTGGAAAATCATGTGTTTGGATAGACATCCATCATTATCAAAAGAGGGACACATGGAAAAGCTAACTATCCATTCTAACACAGCTAGACTACCTATCCACATGTGTTCAATGACTAGGATAATGGCCTGCTAATTCATAGATGCTCAGGGCCTAGCATCCATCTGTGTGAGGGATACTATCAACAAGTATCTTCTTGTGGAATGAATGAAAAGGTTACAGAAGGCCATCTGAGGGCATTCAGTCAACCAGTGTTTTACAGAGGAGAAAGTTTGGCACAAATACATATTTTTGTTTCATTTCTTTTGTTCTGTCTCAATATCTCAGAATTTTACCATTAAGGTCTATTTTTTTTTTAATTATAGAAATGAATAATTCATTATTATAGTGTGCAATTATAATCTTACGATAAATTCACTAATCTGTTATCTCTTGTCCCACTCTTCCTTTTCAAGTGAATCTATTTGGAGAAGTGGGAATTTCTTTTTTTTTTTTTAAAGATTAATTTTATTTTTAACTGTGTGTGTGTGTGTGTGTGTGTGTGTGTGTGTGTGTGTGTGTGTGTGTGTGTGTTGTGCATGGGGATATGCATGTGTGTTTTTGAGTACCCCTTAGAGACCAGAAGAGGGAGTTGAATCCCCTGGGGTTGGATTACAAGCAGTTGTGAGCCATGGGACAGGAGTGCCGGAAGCTGAGCACCGGAAGCTGAGCATGGCTCCTATTGATGTACTCTTAATCCCCGCCCCCTAGCCATGTCTTTAGCCCTGGGAATGTCTTGGTGGAGTAGGCAGGAGGAAACAAAGCAAAGAAGCCAGAGCCCTATTTATAATCCCAGAGCAAGTATTTCCAGGACTAGATAGGTACAAAGTGTGAGTTCAGTAGGCAAGAGGAGAGTGCCATTCTGAGCCAGGGCACAGCCCCGGGAGGGTAAGGTTTACTGAAAACAAATGGACGTGGGCAGCTCCGAGGGATAAGAGCTGGTATCAAAACAGCTATTTCCCACGTTTCCCAGGGTGGGGCCCGCGTCACGTGCTTTCCCGTGTCCACATCCAGATAGAGACAAATAAGTTGTACAGAATCTCCCAGGGCTTCAGGGTCTGTGCAAGTTCAGTGCAATTTCCTGGCTTTGTAGTTGTTTAATCAAGGTAAGCAAGAGGTTATAAACTCAACCACTTTGTGATTAAGATTAACGTGCTTGGAATGTTAACTCTTGCCTTCACAGGCAACTGAGAACGCAACACTGAGCATTAAAAACCCTCTAAATTAAATCTGCCTGCTTGATGACCCCAGGACAAACAAACATGGCTCCTTCAGTCCACTGCTCTTGTTAACCCACTCCCAAGGACTGAACTCCATCCCTGGTTGGCATTGGTGTCTCTGTCTCTAAAAGATGAGAAAGCATCACTAACTTTAATAGGATCTAGTGACAAAATTCATCAATATGCTTTATTTGTTGTTGTATGCATACATATACGATTTGTGTACATGGATATGACATACGTGTGCATCAGTGCAAACACAGCGCAGAGGTCAGTGGATCACTTTGGGGAGGTGGTTCTCTCCTCAGTGGGCTCCGGGGATTGAACTTGGGTCATCAGGCTTTGAGGCAAGTGCTTTCATCTGCTAAGCCTTCTAGCTGGCCCTACATGGGTTTTAATCAGAATGTCTTTCTGGAAGATTTGTCTTTTGACTAGAATGAACAGTTTGGATACACTGCTTTGGGCCCGAGATAAGCCAGCCAGGGTACTTTGATGTGACAAGTGGCTGCCTGGGAAGTTGTCATTTGGACTTTGCCTGAACAGACAACGAGATTCATATCAGCGTGTGTGGGGAGTGTCACTGCCTGGAAATGACCAGAGACTGGCACAGGGGACCAAGGGGCAAGTGGAAGAAGATGATAGCAAAGTGCTAGAACGTTCAGAGCTTTCTGGCTGAGACCCCAGGAGAGCCTTCAAGACACCCAGTGGGGGAGATGTCAGCTTGAACACGCACCATGTACTGAGGGCTGATGCTTTCTCACAAGAGTTTCATCAAAACCAGACAGGCTGCCCCTGGTGTCCATTTTCTGTCCAGCCACCACCAGGGTGAAAGGGGACCCCTGGGTAAGAGGAGTGGCATGTTCTAAAAGCAGTCCATATCAGAGAGCAGAAACCAATCACAGACCCCTTTTCCTCTTTCAGACCTTCAATGAGAAGGAGCAAAAATGGAAGACGACATAAGTATGTGTGTAACAGCTGTTTGCAGTTTTGTCTATTACACTGAAACAAACGTTTTAACGCTAATGTTAAGGTTGTGAATACAAAAGTCAGGACTTCATCCCTTGGCAGAGAGAGAGAGAGAGAGAGAGAGAGAGAGAGAGAGAGAGAGAGAACACGCCTATGGAGAGCATGTAAAGAACACTAAGGCAAAGGCTAGCATCGTTTCCTCTTTGTATTTCATTGGGGTTCCACTTTTCAAACATCCGAACTATACCAAAGGATGCCTACCTAGACAGAGAGAAGCTGCCCCTTCAGTGAAATGTGTTTGCTTTGCTGAGCAGACTATGCAAGTTTGCTTTGGCCAGAGCTGCTCAGGGAAATCCAGAAAGGGCTGAGGCCATCCTCAGCTTCTCCTTTGCAGCCTTCTCTACCTCATCTTTAAATGACGATTGAGATGACATGGAGCCAATACAGGATGGGGGAGTGCCAAAGCACCAATTATATAATTTGGTCCAGCCCTGATGCAACATTTTTATTTCCTGGCTAGATTAAGAAAGCAATTTTAGGAAATTCTAAATTGAATAGAATTTGGAAGAAGAAGGTGTGAAGCGCTTCCTTTCCCAAACCTGGCTGTTCCTTAACTTGGGCCTTTAGATACCTGCCAGGGGATAAATGGGTGCCCATCTTATGTAATAATTATCAGAAATAATTTATCACTTTCTGAGTGAGCCATGGCTCCAATATTGCAGTGGACCAGGGTTTATAATTATGATACTGAGTCTTCTGCAAGTTTCGTTGTTTTGGAGCAATGAAGCTATGGCTATACCTTTATCTATACTTAGATCTGTACCTATACTTATATCTATATCTATGTATGTAGGATTCATATGAAGACATGTCTGTCATATTTTCAAAGCTTTTAATAAACAGAGCAATTTGCTATAATCAGGCCTCATTCAGTGAGTGGTTCTTAGCTCTGGAAAAAAGTTATTCCAAGTGAACATCTTTGGGTGACTCATGGCTAGAAAAGAGCTGGAGCCCTGGGCTGCTAGAAACAGCGTGGATGAGTTTCAAAGGCCTTCTCATTCTCTAGACAGCCAATGAGAGCATCTTTGTCTTCATTCTGTATACGAAAGAGAGATGTTCAAAGGTTGTATTCTAAATTCCAGGGTTCATATTGCTCTAATGAAACAGAAGCCGAATGTTGGAGCCCAAATTTTGTACAATGGTCTGTCCAATGAATGCCCCTAGATTGGGAATTTTCTTTAATTTTTTATGATACTATATATGGAATTTGAGACATCATGAGGAGAATTCACAAGTATCCAAATGGATGAAGTTTAAAGCATTGTGCTATAATTTGTTCTTAACAGGATAGTCTAATGGTAATAAACAAGGGACATGGTAAAGATTTCTAAGGCTTCAAGTGTTGACTCTTAACATATGAAGCTTTTCAAAATGTAAAGATGTCTGCTTAGTTGCCAGGCATGGAGCACTCAAGCCTCAACAACCTGTTTTAGCTTTTTCCTCTGCACATTTATAAGTAGATAATCTACAGGATAGATAACTACCTTGTGTAGTGCCCCATGTGCTGCATGAGGAAAATTAGTGCATGCCATATATTCACATGGATACCAATACAAATGCTGTTTGCAGAGTCTGGGCACCTGGAGAGTCTGGCCCATACCTTGAACTACTGGAGTGGCTTTGGATTTCCTCCAACCTGGGACCAGTGATGAGGGGTGGGAGAGTTATCAAACATGTCCTTGATTTTTTTTAGTGTTTTAATTCATTCTTTGATAATTTCATGCAATGTAGTTTAATCAGATTCACAACCCATTCTCTTAACTCCTCACAGACACATACCCACCTCTCTACCACCCCTAACTTTGTGTCTTGAAAAGAAAAAAAAATATCAAGCTGGGCAGTGGTGGCTCACACCTTTAATCACAGCACTTAGTAGGCAAAGGCAGGTGGATCTCTGTGAGTTTGAGGCCAGCCTGGTCTATCTACAGAGTGAGTTCCAGGACAGCCAGGGCTACACTGAGAAACCCTGTCTCAAAAAATTTAAGAAAGAAAGAAAGAAAGAAAGAAAGAAAGAAAGAAAGAAAGAAAGAAAAGGAAGAAAGAAAAAAAATTCACCAGTCTATTGACTCCAATATGCTGTACATATACTTCTGGGTGTGGGGCCATTCACTGGACTGTGGTCAACATGCCTGGAGCTATATTCTTAAGTAAAGAAAACCCACTCTTCCTCTGCCAGAAGCCACTAGCTCTTTAGGGGTGGGGGCTCACGAACACCTTCCCACTCCATGCTGGAATACTGACCATAGCTTGATAATGTGTAGGTTTGGGGCAAGCAGTCACAACTGCGGTGAGGTCGTGAGTACAGCAATCCTGTCATGTCCATAAGATGCTGTTCACCCAAGTCCTTCCCAGTCTCTGGTCTTACAATCTTTCCACCCTGTCTTCTTGGATAGTCCCCGAGCCTTGGGGACACACTGTGATACAGATGTCCTGTTTGCATCTGAGCACCCCATAGACACTTATTCTCTGCACTTTGACCAGTTGTGAGTTTCTGCATTAGCCCCTGTGCACTGCACAGAGAAACTTCTCTGATGAAGTCTGAGATATATACTAATACAGGGGGAGAGAGATATAAATTCAGAGGCAGCTTGACACGATGTTCAGTTGAGGTAATAACAGCAGTCGGTTCACCTCTGGGGCCTGCGAATCCTCAGTTGTAAGGTGTTCTGTCACTAGACAGAAGGTGATTGATTGCAAGCCATGCTTCACCTACTGTCTTGTAGCCTCGGCTCTTCCTCTCTCTCTCCGCAGTTGCTTTGGGCTTCCCTTCAGAGTTTCTTTGGCTACCACTCTGCTCACAGGACCAAACCAACCCACAAACCATACTTTGCTGAGCTACACAAGAAGCCCAAGCCTGTCAAACATGCTCCGCTTTGGTGGCTTTTCTGCAGACTTGCAGGACGAAAGGGAAAAGACAGCATGAAGAGCACACAGCACTTCCGGGCCATTCCTTCCTTGCTGTTCGCTTCTGATGCCTCAGGCCTTCCCGTGGTTCTCATCAGCCCACATCCCCAAAGCTCTGCTCCTGAAAGAGATATGCTTTCTTGCCTGAATCTCCTGGGTTAACTGTAGAAGAGTTTTTCTTTTTGAATCCGTTGTTTCAAATTCATCCAGACAGTTGTATCACCAAGAAAATGCCTACCAGATCCCCTTGCTCCCTTCTGTCTGTCCGACTTTCCCTCCATTTACCATTCATTTACTTTCTACGTAAGTCCGTTAGAACTGCTTCGAAAGCATCCTGAGTGAAGAGCCGGATGGTGGTGATACCTGCCTTTAATCCCAGCACTCGGGAGACAGAGGCCACACTGGTCTACAAAGCAGGTTCCAGGGCTACACAAAGAAACCCTGTCTTGGGGAAGAAAAAAAAAATCCTGACCCCAAGTGATAACCAAAATTTCCTTTCTTTCTTTAACTGCTTTGAAATAAAGCTTTTTTTTTTTTTAACTTGCAAAAGGTTTAAAAGAAAAATACTTTATATGAATATTTTAAAATTCCCAAAGTAATCTTATATACTAGAGTTTTTAAAATAAAAATAAGAAGAGGGAATAGACCCTTGAACTATCATTAATAGGCTTTCCAGGGGAACAGAAGGAAGGAGTCTGACATTAATATAAACTATACATATATGCAAATAGACTTAATCTAATCCTGACCACAAAGGCTCCAAGACTTGTCCAAAGTGAGCTGAGATGGCAGCATTGGCGTTATTCACATAACCATGGAAAGATTTTCCTAAGAGTTAAATCATGGTTTTAAATTCATTGCTTCTTTTTATTTATGGAGCGGGAGCCAACACTTCCACTGTCTTGATGTTCTTTCTCTCTGTCATGTGATTAACAGGAACAACTTAATTGTACCTTCTTTTCAGCTAGGAAAAATCCATTGCTAATAGATTAAATGTTTTATTGTCTTGGTTTTCTCTACATATGAGTAGCTCTCTAAATAGACTCTATCAATCAAGTTCACTGAAAGCTTGAGTTCAAAGCAGTTTGTAACTTTTACCAAATGATCATTCAGAGTTTATGACAAAAACTGTACCAGTAAGCCACATTTTCATCTGGTCATGAGCCTGGGAAATGTAGCAGGAGTCTAAATTTTTTGTCTGGCAGCCATCTTTGAGGAAACATTTAAGGACAAGAGATATTTAAGAAGGGCGGGGGGGGGGGGAGTGATGGTGCACACCTTTATTTCCAGGAGGCAGTGAGTTCAAGGCCAGCATGGTCTATAGAGCGAGATCCAGGACTGGCACCAAAACTACAGAGGAACCCTGTCTCAGAGAGAGAGAGAGAGAGAGAGAGAGAGAGAGAGAGAGAGAGAGAGATTTAAGAGACAAGCACCTATGTATGAGATATGGTTAGATATGAATGGTGGCATAGGAGTTGCCAGATAGTGTAGCATAAATCTTAAATAGTCTTATTAATAAAATCAAACCTGAGCCAGGTATTGGGGTAAATGCTGGAAGATCAGAGAAGCAGAACAAGCCACAGCCACCTCACCTTGCCAATTTCTTAGCTGATCCCGTTTCCTCAGACTGGAAGCCTCTCAGTCCTCATCCAGAATGAATCTCAGCTGAACTGTGCTGCTCAAAGCCTAAAAGCTTAAACAGCCAAAATCTTCTAGTTTCTGGTCTTCATGCCTTATATACCTTTCTGTTTTCTGCCATCACTCCCTGGGATTAAAGGCTCGATTTCTGGGATTAAAGGTGTGTCACCATGCTTGGCTCTATCCTTAAACAGATGGATTTCTGCCTCTGAAATGATAGGATTAAAGGCATGTGCTACCACTGCCTATCCTCTATGTTTAATATTGTGGCTATTCTGTCTCTGACCCCAGATAAGTTTATTAGGGTGCACAATATTTCAGGGAACACAATACCCCCACAAGATAGAGCTGTAGGCAGAAGTTTCTGTCCCACTAGCAACTCCCAAATACCTGGCAGTCACTTCCCAAATACTTGACTTGGAGGCTTAATATTACTTATAAATGATTGGCCAGTAGCCCAGGCTTATTACTGACTAGCTCTTACACTTAAATTAACCCATAATCCTTATCTATGTTTTGCCACGTGGCTTGGTACCTTTTCTCTGTACGACATTCTCATCTTAATCTCACTTCCTGTGCATCTAACTGGTATCTCTCCTGACTCCATCTTCCCTCTTCCCATCATTCTCAGTTTGGCTTTCCTGCCTAACTTCCTGCCCAGCTACCAGCCTGTCAGCTTTTTATTAACTAATGGGAGTAATATATATTCATAGTGGAGGAAAGGGTTGTTCTACAGCATAGAGCAGGTTATGTGTCTTTACATAAGATAAAAGGCATTCTATGAAGAAAATTATTATGAAGTACTATATTCTCAGTCAAAACGGAAACTGGTGTGGATTAGACCTCACGCTGTTCTAATACTGTGATTGATTATCTTGACTATCAAAGAACTGAGTCATGCAGATTTAAGGCATACTGAAGTGCACTGTAGGTTGCCATGGTAACTCCCCCAAATGTATTTTCCTATGCTATTTAGGGGCATTTCCACTGTATGAATTGACAAATGGCCGATAGAGAAGGCTGCTCAGTTAGACCATGGTTCCCAGAGTAGCTTTGGACAGATCTCTGAGGAAAAGATAAGAGTTATTCATTACAGTACTTCAGATTTTTCAAATGATTTTGACATTCTTGACAAAATTTATGAAGTAGGTCAACACTATGATTGCCCTCCTTATTTAGCCAAGAAAACAAAGGGTGCCCCAAAGTGTTTTCAGCACATAGATAATGACAATTAAGTTATCACAAATAAATTGTCCCTCAGTTTATTTTGAAAAACAAACTCTCATTTATTCACCATCTACCAATGAAAAGGAAATATCTTTTTATCATTTATTTTTCACTTCAATCTCTTCAAATACAGTTTAAGCAAATCCACATTGGGCATGGTGTCTCATGCTCAAGAGGCTGAGGCAGGAGAATTGTCCTGAGGTTGAAGCCAACTTTTGACTACCTAGTGATACCTTGTCTCAGATCCCTTCTGTAATTAATCACACCCGTGAATAATAATAATAATAATAATAATAATAATAATAATAATAATAATAATAATAAAGATTTCTAAGTATTGGACACTGGATATAAGTTAAGCACTATTCTAAGATTTTTCCCCATGACTTTTTCCCTCATAGTTATACTGTGGCGTAGATACTATTATGTATTGTTATAGCCATTTACAAGAAAACAGTGTAAATAGAGAAATTTTGGGTTTGTTGTTGTTGTTGTTGTTTTGATTTTTTTTAAGACAGGGCTTCTCTGTGTAATAGTCCTGGCTGTCCTGGAACTCACTTTTTAAAAAAAGACTTATTTATTTATTATGTATACAGTGTTCTGTCTGCATGTTTGCCTTCAGGCCAGAAGAGGGCACCATATCTCATCATAGATGGTTGTAAGCCACCATGTGGTTGCTGGGAATTGAACTCAGGACCTTTGGAAGAACAGTCAGTGCTCTTAACTGCTGAGCCATGACTCCAGCTCCCCTTGGAGCTCACTTTGTAAACCAGGCTGGTCTCAAACTCAGATATCTGCCTGCCTCTGCCTCCCAAGTGCTGGGATTAAAGGTGTGTGCAGCACCACTCAGCTAACAGAGATTCTTTAACTTGTTCATGTTCTTAAAGAGCAGAAACAACATTTGAAACCAGGTTGATTGAATGCCTAAACCCTCTTGCTGGATCATTTTGACACACTCTGTTGATGCATTTGCATCTGGTAGGGATCTTTCCTTGCATACTTTGAAGTAGTGGATTAAAACAATGAAATCCTGGGGCTATTAAGCTCTGGGTTCAAACCCTGGCCACAGCAATTCATAGCTACTACCCTCTCCAATGGTTCAAAGGATTTCAATAAGATCAAATGAAAAGCCAATCTTCAAGGTTGGGAAGGGAGGTGTAGACAGATGGCCAACCCATCTCCCTAACCCTCAAAAGAACAGTTCTTACCCAACCTATTCTCCTCACTTCAAGAAATCAGCCTCTACAAAAGGCTTCCTTCAACAAATGCCTGCTGGATCTTACTGCCAAATCTGTCCTAGATGCTGGTGATTTAACTGTCAACAGAACAGGTCAAACTCTCCTTCTTCACATGTTATTTTTCCTGCTGTGACCTCCCAGTATGCCCCATTACTTACAGATAAGATTCAAATCTTGTGGCAAGAAACAGTTAATTATTTTGAGTGCACTGCCCCAGCCATGGAGGAAAGATTACATGTGATTCAAAAAGAGATACTGGAAATCCATGACTTGGGTAGGTAGGAGATGAGATAGAAGTAAAGGTGGAGAAAAGATGCTAACAGCTTCTCAGGATCACAAACTAGAGTTCAGGGAAACATGAATCTTGGCTTTGCTCAGGAGCTCTGTAAGCTCTCTGGTTCCCTGCTCTCCTGTATGCTCCAGGAGGATGGGGCTGAATCATTCCCATCATAAAATACCCATGTCCCAAACCAGGCCATATAGAAAGTGTTCAATGTGTGTTCCAATGAAAGGATTTTAGCTGTCTAAATCATCTGGGTTGTTCATGCTTTTCCTCCAAAACCAAGTGAGATCCCCAGACATGAAGGCTGTATCTGAGGACTCTTCAAAACAAAGATCCCAACCCTCATCCCAAATAATGGTGCATCTACCTTTTCTATCACTGTTGGGTAATTTGTATACACATTAACATTTGTGATATGCTTGCCTAGATCATTTAGTGATTTTGAAGAAAATATGAGCAGTTCTATAATACCATACTTCAAAACTGTCCATTTTCTTAAACCCGTGGGAACAAAAGACAGGGCAGAGCCTCAATACACTATAATAAGACTGAGCTGAGGTCCTGCAAACCTCCTTAGATACATTGGCACCCAAGAGGGAAGGGCTTTATAGTTCCTGACAAAGTTAGGAAGCTGTAGCCAGAAAAAATTGCATTTGCCAACCTGGAAACATTAAAGAAAGTTTGTTCTTTTGTACAATCATTTAGCAATAAGGTGAAACTTGCCAGCCAGATTTATTGGGATATTGGATTTTATGTTTCTTGTATCGAATAATATTTTTCACATTGTTTATGCCTAAATAAATCTGTCTTCTATTTTATACCGCCCTGTTGCATTGCTGCTTACAGACAAAGGCCCAGGCAGCATAATTTCCTCTGCCCTTGGGACATGCTGTCGTACATTAAAACCCAGGCACATAGAGAAGACAGCAGGGAATTTCAATGCACTCTGAAAAGTTGCTCAGAAACAGTGAAGGAATAAAGCCCACCAACAAGATGGGGGTTTTGATCTTGTTCTATCTAGTTTCTGCCTGGAAGACACTGAGATTCAAGCCCAGAGATGATCATTTCAAAGTAAAAATCCACGCCCTAAAACCCGAGGAGAGCAGCCAGTTTCTGCCACAGCTGTTTTGTGGCACCCTTGGCTCAATGCCCATCAGTGCCTATGTGATTTTGACTCTTTGTATGATATATGTAGAGAAGTGGAATCAGTAAATAGTGAAGTGGGGGGGGGACTGCAATCAGATTATAGTTTAAAAATAACTTAAATTTTTGCAAAGGAAATGATGACTATTGTAAAGCAAATTAATGTAGACCTTTCTTTACGCTTCTAAAAGGAAAAGAAATTGCTCTCACTTTGAGCAGACAGGATAAAAATGTCCATTTGTATTACAGTCTTTATCCGTTAGTCTGCTTTATGATTTGATTTTAGGTTTTCATTGTTCCAGGGCAATTTTACAGATTGAATCTTAAAAGGATTATAAACCACAAAAGCCATTTTAAATTCTGCATGGAGTTAATACACCCCTGTAACTCTCCACATTTGTCTTTGGGATTTTGTAAGAAAATTTGTTGACATGTTCCCCTTTCATTTGTTTCTTAGAATATATTTTATATAAAAATTTGTCAGACACTGATGCCTGTCTCATTGGATGTGTTTTAAAATATGCCAGCCAATCAACATAATTCCAAATGTCAAATGTACTAGTATTTTCCTTTATTTTTCTGTATTAAAATACCACCGTAAATTGAAATCGTTTGGTGATGCACCAGCCATGAATAGAAACTCTTTTTCTCCTGGAGCTTTCCTATGACTAAAGGATGACTGTGTCTTCTTCTTCAGTCTGAGCAGCTATTCTTGATGGCATTGTGGAACTTAGTTGGTCGGTGCTCCTAGGCAGGCTTGGAAAGTGAACGATGCTTAAAATCAGACAGGGACAATAGAAGAAATGAATTCCTCCACCCGGACAAGAGCAGCCCCAGAATATTAAGGCAAGTTGAATCACAGGACACTAATTTTCAAGCCTCTTCAAAGAGAAACGAGTAACTAATGTTAAAATATAAATGTAAAGAATACCAAATTTGGTCTAAGGCTTTCCGTGTAAATAGCAAACTGCAGCCTAACTTAAGCCTAGCATCCTGTAACAAGCAGCTGGGTCTTAGCCAATCAGAGCAACCAAACCTCAGCCAATCACATGCTGCTAGCTGATCAGGCCATGTCCTTATAAGGCAAGAGCTTACCTGCAACCAATGGAACTGGTTTTGAATCCCACGCCAGTGATTTGCCTGCTGGGGCTGCTGGGTAGAGAGCTCTCTGAGCCTCTCCTATGTCTGAATGTGTGGTCTGATTCATGAATGACCTTTGCTCAGATTAAACTAAATCTAGCTTGCCTAGGTCTTTTAAAAACACATTTGTCTCCCCTCATTGTTCTCTTCACAATTCAAGCACAGAGGTTAGGTTCTCCTTGTGTGAGTTCCCAGGGTAAGAGCCCCCAAACAGGTAGACCTGAATGAGTCCAACAGGACAAGGAGTTGGATAGAGAATGCACAAGAAGTACAGAAACCTTATGGGGCATTGATTCTTTGGAAACAGACAAAGGATAGAGAAGCCACACAAGACCCAATTCAGTGCGAGGTGCATACATTCTCTCTAACGACATATTATATACAATAATGCCTGGGTGCCACCCAATTTATCCTCTAGCCTTCCCAACCCTTGCTGCCACTCTCCTTATTCTTGACTTTTTTCCTAAGCTCAATGAAGTCCAGCCCCAAAATCCATAAAGTAGCCCTGTCTCTGTCCCATATCACACATGGGGACACAATGTACTGTGTACCCTTCAGCAAAGCCTGTATTGGGAGATAGCAAAGCTTGTATAAGCCAGGGGATTGCCCTAGTTCAAAGTAGCAGCCAACTAGTTCCTTGCAGCATCCAGAGGTCAATGTAGCCATTGCCAGCAAGGGAGCCCAAGGAATCTGGGGTTCACAGAGCCTCATGTTGTCATCATTCACCTGGTTTCTAGTTTGTTGGCCACAGAGACACCAGCAAATTAGACAACGGTTTCTTTTAAACTTGCAATCTCAAAGCTAGTATCTTGCACATGGAATAGGTGTCCTAGGCGTGACTAGTTGATGATAAATTTTTGTTTACACTCTGTGACTACAAGGAATGGTGTTCATTTATTTGTGACTGTATTGGCTCTTATTAAACCTTTGGATAAAACAGTGTCAGGCATAGGCACAATATGATTACTGATGACTGGACTATCCCTCTGTGGCACTATAATGCACACCTGAGCATTAAACTTCTGTGAAACAATATGTAAACGCAGTAGGATTTCCTAATAGAGTCAAAGAGACCTTTGTTTTATCTTCTTGCCTCTCTTATTTAAATTCTCTGGCATCACTTTTAGCTGGGCTGATAGCAGCAATGGAGGTATCTATGTGCCTTTCTATACTGAACTGGAAGGCAATGGTAAACTTCCAAATGGCCATTTGGGTCACATGTCACAGGTTATCAGTGGTCTTAAAGCCTTTAGTGGAATTGATGGCTCCAAGTCTCCCAGGCTCTTGCTTGGCCCCATGCCAGCACTACTAATGGTACTGCCCACCTAAGAACAACAACAACAACAACAAAAAAAAAAAAAACGTAGCTGACTTGACAACTAGAGCAACAGTATGTGGCCCATGGTGAGTGTTTTGATTTGACGAAGAGCATTTATCAAGCAGGCAGACATCAGCAACTGTTTTGTAGTTTGAATTTGGGCTTATTGAAATACATTGTTGTCTCACATACTAACTTAGTGACAGGTAGACTTCTGTTGCTAAAAAAGAGGGGCTCAGAATGAGGGGCATTGGTAAAAGTTCCTTTTGCTAGAGTTCACAAATGAGACATTCTTCCTAAAGGGTGAGAATGTAGCCATTATCTCAGTTCCCTAGTCACTACCCATTATTTGCACTATATCCCCCCACATGTTCACAACTCAAATATCTCAGGACAGAACTGAAGGTTCTCAATAGTGTTTGTACAGTGCATGGTATTCAATAGTGTTTGTACAGTACATGGTATTCAACAGTGTTTTCACAATGCATGACACTCAGTAGTGTTTGCACAGTGCATGGTTCTCAATAGTGTTTGAACAGTGCATGGTTCTCAACAGTTTTTGCACAGTGCCTGGTTCTCAATAGTGTTTGCACAGTGCATGGTACTAAACAGTGTTTGCACAGTGCATGGTTCTCAATAGTGTTTGCACAGTGCATGGTACTCAACAGTGTTTGCACAGTGCATGGTACTCAATAGTGTTTGCACAGTGCATGGTACTAAACAGTGTTTGCACAGTGCATGGTTCTCAATAGTGTTTGAACAGTGCATGGTACTCAATAGTGTTTGCACAGTGCATGGTACTCAACAGTGTTTTTACAGTGCATGACACTCAATAGTGTTTGCACAGTGCCTGGTTCTCAATAGTGTTTGCACAGTGCATGGTACTAAACAGTGTTTGCACAGTGCATGGTTCTCAATAGTGTTTGAACAGTGCATGGTACTCAATAGTGTTTGCACAGTGCATGGTGCCAATGGTGAGTAGATGAAATGAAGAGCATCTAAGGATATGTAGTGGCCTTTCAGTTGGCTATGCCTCACTTCTCTTTTTCTCCACTGCCCACCTGCCCTTGTAGAAGTAGACATGGACAGCAACATCATAAATCCCAGGAGGTGAGCATCCATGTCAGTGGGGAGACACAGGAAAAAGATGTACCTTCTACAGCTTACCATACATTACTGGAATTTGCTTCACATTCCAAAGACCTGAGTTCACTTCATATCCTGTCTATTTGTATACACCGCATAGTCTAATCCTCTGCCAGCTAGCTATACCACCCAGATTCCTTGAAGTGTACTTTGTATGTGCATAGCAATGAAATTACCTGAGGATGTCTGTCAGGAGGGATCACCGTGATCAAGGGACTCATTATTGAACTGGTTTTGGTTATATTTACTATGTTTATTGTTATATATGATTCAGAAACTCATAATCCACTATATATCCTTGTGCACACAATAAAGATATTAGCTATTTCACATTCTGCCAAATAAATGGTTTCCTACATCCACTTCTTATTTCAATGATGAAAAATCAATAACACCTTAAAAGCTTTGGTGCTTTTGAATAATTAGCCTAGTTGACATGTGTAACTAATATAAGGGAGAAACCTACTAGAAGAGCATTAGCTAAGGAAGGAACAAAGATTCCAGGGAAGTAAAACACACTTCTGATTATACAGCAGACTTAGAAAGTAACTCCTAGGCATTTATACAAAAGCTAAATGCTGAAAACCATAGTGTGGGCATTGGCTAGACTACACTTGATGGTGAGAGCCTGGTTCACATAAGGCTGGAGAGGGTCTGTTCCCACAAGCCAGAACAGGAAGCCTCGTGGGAACTCAAGGAAGTAGACACAAGTATCTTGCCCCAGTCAGGGGACTAAACATTGCTCTAGTTTCGTGTAACCAATTTTAAAAGGAAGAGTTGAGCTGAAAAGAGACACCATCTCTAAGTATCCACATCCCAGAGTAAAGCCATAATGGTACCTAAAAGCACGTAGAAATAGGCAGCACCTAAAAAGGTAGACTTCTCAGAGCCTGCCATATGTGAAAATTTACCAGGCATGCAGAGAAACAGAAAAACACAATGCAGCATAAAGGGGAAAATTGGTACTTAGACTGACACAGAGGCCACACAGATGTCAGAATGAAAAGAGTTGTAGGTACTTTCCGTGCATTCAAAATGTTAGAAGTAGACTCAAATCAAGTTTGGATGGGCTATAATCACAAACACATAAGACAAACACCTGCCAACTGACGGAAATATCGGTACTGTTGTGAGAGTTCTGCCCTCACTCAGTATAGAAAAACAGGAAGCACACTTATTCTCCTGACGTAAAAAAAGCAAGAAAGGGTACAAATATATATAATACATCTATTATATGTAATTACTTTGTTTATATATATTATATATTTTTTGTTTGTGTGTATAATATATACACATATCTGTATATATTTATATATTATATATTTACACAGAACTATACTTATATTTATAATATATTTATATTTTATATATTATACAATCATATTTTAATTTTTGTTATCTATTTATATTTATTGAATATATTTTATATAAAAATATATAATGCATATATTTATAGATTTTTGTTTATGTATTACATATAATATGTTGTTTTACATATATTATGTACATATGTATATTTATATATATCAAAACAATGTGCAAAACATTTAATGTAGGGCAACAAAAGTTATTGTAGAGAGAAGGGGAACACTGAGGTAAGCCCTAAATATTTATCCATTAAACAGGCATTGCCACATTAGATATTATAGAAGAAAAGATTAGTAAACTCAAAGACAGCTATAAAACCTTGTGAAATGAGAAATGAAAAAAATGTATTCTTGCTTTTAAATAGAACAAAGCATTAAGGAGTGATGGGACAATTTCAAACAAATACATATATTTACAATATATATGTACATATACATATACATACATACACATACATACATATATACACATATACATATCCACATTCATATACATATACATTTACATACACACACATATTTAGAGTCCTGAAAGAGAAAGGCCAAAATATTTTAAGAAATTAATACTAAAACTTTCCTATATTTTAGAAAATCTATAAAATACTAGCCCCCAGATTTTAGAAGCTCACTGAAGCCCAGACACATGAAAAGAAAAAGGACACCAAGCCATATCACTTTTGAATCACAAAAAGCTGGTGGTTAGAAAACACTCCGAGTGACCAGAAAAAGAAGTTAAGTTGTGTGAGTTTGTCTAGGGTGAAGATACTAAGGCACCCTCCAGAGACAACGCCCCCTAGAGGACAGCGGGTGTATTCAAAGTGCTCAACAGAACAAAAGCCTGCTAAGCCTGGACTCTGGGGCTGATAAGGCCTTTCACAACAGGCAAAGTGCTAGTCTCAAACGTGCAAAGTCTAACCCTCCCTACAAAACCTTCTGAAGACAGTACTCAGAGAAAGAGAATGTAGGACAAGGATTGAAGGACATCAACAAGGGGACCTACCTGGGCAAATACATAATATTCATTTCCATAGGTCAAGCTTCTTTGAAAACTAATGTAAACAAAAAATAACAGCAAGGCAGGAGCTAGCTCAGGAGGGATGACAGAGGAAATGTGTGGCAGTCACAGCATAGTGACCAGGACGGAGGAACTGGAACCAATACACACAGAATAGTTGTGTCTCCTTAGCTTCACAGATGAACCCTAGGCCTCAGTGTGGCGGTATGGGGACAAAGGTCTTGGAGAGATAGTGTTGGGAGGGTGGGGCTCCTGTGAGTGCATTAGATGAAGACGGTGATCCACAAGCCAGGAAGAAGCCTGACCAGGGGACAAATCTGCCAGCATGATTTTCTCCCCTTGTGATCTTTTTAAAAAATTGGTGTATATTCATTATACATAGTAGTAGGTTTCATAAAAACAATTTCAAGTACATTATGCACATTTGCTATAGTCACTTCTCATACCCTCCTTTTTTAGCTCCCTTCCCTTGTCTTCCCACTTTTATCACACACACACAGGCATGTGAGCATGCATGCATGCGCACACTCGCGTGCGTACACACTCACACACACACACAAAGATGCACTCACACACACACATACTTCAATAGCTATTTTTCTATTGCTGTGATATTTGGATGAACAGTTGCAGAAAGATAAGGGTCCATCACCATCATGGTGGGGAAGTAAGGCAGTTGGAGCAACAAGCTGAGCATTCACATCTTAAAGGGCAAGCAGGAATCAGAGAGAGCAAACTGGGAATGGCATGTGGCTTTTGAATTTCAAAGCCTAGCCCCCAGTGACATAATCTGTAGCAATACCACACCTCCTAATCCTATATAAAAGGTGCCACCAACTGGGGACCAAGTACTTAAATGGCTAAGAAAAATGAGACTCCAAACAAGGAGTCTAACTGCAGGTAGGCTAACTGCAGATCTTCACCTCTCCCCCTTTTCCTCCAAATCCCCCCCCCCCCCCAGTCCCATCCCAGCTCTCTAGAAGACTACCTGTTGTGGCTTCTCCTCATTCTCTGCTCTATTCCCAGGGGACTAATTAGCTCCTGGTGTAATGTAGTTAGAGTTTTCCTGCCTGGTCCAGTCAGGACAAATCTCTCTTACCCGCCAGTCCCACAGTCGCTCAGACCCAACCAAGAAAGCACACAGAAACTTACATTGTTTAGAAACTGTATGGCCATGGCAGGCTTCTTGTTATCTGTTTCTTCTATCTTAAATTAACCCATTTCTGTTAGTCTATACTTTGCCACATGGCTTGTGGCTTACCAGTGTCTTTACATGTTGCTTTTCATGGCAGCAGCTGGCGGTGTCTCTCTCCAACCTTCTGCTTCCTAGAATGCTCTTCTCTCTTGTCCCACCTATACTTCCTGCCTGGCCACTGGCCAATCAGAACTTTATTTATTTTAACCAATCAGAGCAACATATTTGACATACAGAACATCCCACAGCAGTGTAACACTATGCTTTTTTCCCTTCTGTGACCCCCTCAGGCCCATCTCCTAGCCCACACCCATTCCCTAAGTGTCAGCTCACAAAACCTAGAAAAACATTTTGCCTGGAACCTCCAGTAGCCACAACTATCAAGATCCCAAAAGAATTTCCTACCAGGCAAAACCCAGCCACCACACTCTCCTAAGAATCAGAGAGAGCAACAGAAACCAAGAACAAAACATCCACCCAGCAAAAAAGACCAGACATCAGCACCTAAATAATAATTATCCCAAACACTGGCACTGGACACAAAATCAATTCACAAAGATCAGTAGCCCTCCTATACACAAATGACAAATGGACTGAGAAAGAAATTAGGGAAAGAACACCTTTCACAAGAGTCTCAAATAATATAAAATATCTTGAGGTATCTCTAACCAAGCAAATGAAAGTCTTGTATGATAAAATCCTGAAGACACTGAAGAAATTATTAGAAGATGGGAAGATTTCCCGGGCCCATGGATCAGGAAGTAAAAATAGCCACCCTACCCAAAGCAATCTACAGGTTCAGTTGAATCCACATCATAATGCCAATACAAGTCTTTACAGATCTTGGGAGGACAATTTTCAGCTTTATATGGACACACAAAAAACCCAGGCTATCTAAAATAATCTTAAATGACAAAAGAGTTGAGGGGGATCTCATTATCCCCAATTTTAAGCCCTATCACAGAACTCTAGTAATAAAAACAGACACTTGATCAATGGAATTAAATTGAAGACCCAGACATAAATTCACACCCCTATGGATGACTTGTTATTTTTATAAAGAAGTCAGAAATACATACAGGAAAAAAGACAGTCAATGGTGCTGGTCAAACTGGATGACTGCATGTAGAAGAATCCAAAGAGACCCATATTTATCACCCTAAAGAAAACCCAACTTGAATGGATCAAAGACCTCAATATAAAACCAGATACACTGAACCTGATAGAAGAGAAAGTGCGGAATAGTCTTGAACTCGTTGGCAGAGGAGAAGACTTCCTGAACAGAGCACCAATAGTTCAGGCACTAAGATCAACAACTAATAAATGGAGCCTCATGAAACTGAAAAGCTTCTGTAAGGACCCCATCATTTGGACAAAGTGGCAGCCAACAGAATAGGAAAAGGTTTTTACTAACTAAACATCCTATAGAAAGCTAATACCCAAAATATATAAAGAATTTAAAAAACTAGGTACCTTGTATGATTACAAAAGAGAAATGTAAACACTAACCCAGCCACAAAACCTTTCATCTTCAATAGTGTCCTGCCTGCAAGATAGGATAGGGCAATGGTGGCACAAAGCTTGTGGGAGCAACCAACCAATATCTGACTTGACTGAAAGCTCATTCAGAGAGATGGAACCTAAACCTAACACGGCTTGGGGGATTAAGAACCTGAGACCAGATAACCCAGGGACCTAGGGTAAAGGTAAATACCACAGTTCTAAAAAAAAAAAAAAAAAAAACAAAAAAAAAAACAAACAAACAAACAAACAAAAACAAAAACAAAAAACAAACAAAAAAAACAATGTAGCAATAAAATGACTCCTAATGATATTCTGCTATACTCATGGATCAGTGCCTTGCTCAGCCATCATCAGAGAAGCTTCCTCCTGCAGAAGATGGGAACAAATATAGAGACCCACAGCCAGACATTATGTGATAGTGAGAGGCCTTGAAATGCTCAGCCCTAAATGGGATGCCTCCATCCCTCTCCTCAGGGATCAGGGAACCCCAAGGAAGAGAAGGCAGAAAGAACGTAAGAGCCAGAGGGGATGGAGGACACCAAGAAAACAAGGTGCTCTAAATCATCATGACCAATGTAGGGTAAAGGGGCTGGCTAAAAAACCCCACTCTGACCCTGGAGCCCAGAACTAGGGAAAGATGGCTCAAATGAGGCCATTGAAAAAAGAAAAACACAGTTTGGCTCAGCTCAGAACCATCTTTGCTCCTGGCCAACTGACTTGTGAAACCAACCGATCACAGAGTAGGACAGAGAACCCTGAACCCCAAGTCAATCCCTGGTTGACTCTGCCCCCAAGACATCCTATATAAACTGCCCTCCTGGTCAGTTAAAAAAAAGGAGGGGTTGCTGTTCTCTTCACCCTGGTAGAGACAGTTACTCTCCTGGACTCCTCCTTCCCAAATAAATCTTTCTCAAAAGCGTTTTGGGTGTGAAGATCTTCATTCACTGGTGTAGAGAAGATCCTTGCTGAGATTGTCCCTCAGTGGATAGAGCAAGAGAGAGCTGAAAAAGTTAACACTTTTCTCTGGAGCCAGAGGAGATTGTTACATTTCTGCAGGGATTTCCCATTTTGCAAAGTGAAGCAAAAGAAGCAGCATCTTAGCCAGAGAAGCAGATCTCTCTCTGCTAGGAAGCCCCCTTAAGTGGGGACTGAGCAAGGCCTAGATGTAGCAGTTCTCCAGGAGAGGAGGAGGATTGCTATATCCTGTGGGGAGACCATCCCCCACCACACCAGGTATAGCCTGACTCCAGAACAATCAGGATACCCTTCCCTGAAGAGCTCCTGGCAGCTCCAGGCCTGACTTTCCCAAACAGTCAGGATACCCTTTCCTGCTGAAGCAGTTCCAGGACTGACTCTCCTGGGCAGTCAGAAAAACTTCCTCTCCAAGGTTGAGCTGTCTCTTTGCAGCTCCAGCCATCAGAGCTGTGCTAAATAGCTCCAGGTGTCTGGGACACCTCCAGGGCAGAGCTGTTCTTAGCAGTTCCAGGTGTCTGGGATACCTCACCCTCCAGGACTGAACTGTCTCTTTGTAGCTCCAGCTGCCAGAGCTGTCCTAAGCAGCTCAAGGTGTTACCTGACTCCCCAAGTAGGCAGGATACCTTTCCCAGAGTTGCAGGACTCATATTTTGGTGTAAAAACCTGGGACCAAACCCACAGAGTTGCAACACATTTATTTACATTGTTACTTACAACCAAAGCTCATATGAACTCACAAAGACTCAGGCAGCAGGCACAGGGTCTGCACAGGTCTGCATCAGGTTCTCTGCGCATATATTATGGCTTCTAGTTTAGTGTTTTTATGGGATTCCTGAGTGTGTGAACAAGTGGGTCTCTGTTTCTTGTGCTTTCTTTTGGGCTTTTCTCCTTGTTGTTTGTTTTGTCCAATCCCAGTATGTTCATTTTTTTCTTATTTTGTACTTTGTTTTATTATATCATATTTTATTATTATTCCTTAGAAGCCTGTTTGTTCTCTAATGAGAGGCAGAAAGGGAGTGGATCCTGATGGGAGGGGAAGTGGAGGGGGAAACTGGGAGGAGTAGAGGGAGGGGAAACTGTAATTAGGATATTTTATATGAGGAAAAAAATCTATACTCAATAAAAGAAAAAAGAACATGAGAATATGGGGATATCTCTTTCAAACTGTAGGGTCTGAGAAAATGCTGAAGGAAGCCCCCCCCCCCCCCCAGCTGCAAATAGTATGAAAGAACAGAAAGCACTTATTATACCAGGATGCATGTGGGTCGCTCACCTCTACAAAATAGTGATGATCCAATAGGGACGTGCAGGCTCCTTTTAAGCACAGCTAAGGGGAGTTTCAGGGTCAACTACATAACTGGTAGGTAAAACAAGCAGCAGTTACAGTGTGTATTTCTAACTGGCTGAGCTTCAGTCTTATCATTTTGGGACACATCTGCACAAGCTTGGACATGACTCAGAAGGAGCTGCTGGGTTTGTCCCTGAGATACTGTGAGGCTGACTTAGACCCTCTGTGGTTGTTCTTCCCTCAGCCTTGAATGTAAGGGCTTTATAGATAAGTGGTCCTTTGATGGAAAAGACACCCGTTTGTCCCTCTCAGAGAACTGGAACCTAGATTCAGTTGTGAAGGTGGGAGAGTTCAACCCCTTCTAAGCTACCATCCATACAGATTACATAATATAGAATGACAATGTCAGATCCCAGAAACCCAGGACAAGGTTTACTCAGTACCTGTACCTCCTCTCAGCACTTCTCACCCAGTCCCAAACCTTACACATCTCCAGCCCAAGGATTTCCTTTCCCTCCTCCAGCTTCTCATTCCTATAGAAACCTGTTGTTTCAGCCATGTGTTCTCTTGGCTCTCTCTCTGTCTCTGTCTCTGTCTCTCTCTCTCTGTCTCTCTTTGTCTGCCTGTCTCTTTGTCTGTCTGTCTGTCTCTCTGTCTCTGTCTCTCTCTCTCTCTCTCTGCTCCTCTTGGCTCACTCTTGGCTCTCTTCTCTTCCTCTCTTGCTCTCTGCCTCCTTCTCTCCTCTCATGACCTGGTTCAGTCTGGATCCTTGTGGGTGCTCTGGCTGTTTTCTCCCTCATGTCTACGGTAAACCTTCTCTTCAACTGTACCTTGAGTCTTCATGGTCTCATTTTCATTCAGGCTTCATGAAGCTATGTAAAATACATGCAGCTATGACAGAATGCGATGTTTGTCTTCATGAACCTGGCTTATTTCATTCAGTAGGCGATCTCCAGTTGCATCTGTTTTCCAGAAAATGCTATCATTTTGTTCTTTGAGGATGAGTAAAACTCACGTGTGTGTGTGTGTGTGTGTGTGTGTGTGTGTGTGTGTGTGTGTGTGAGAGAGAGAGAGAGAGAGAGAGAGAGAGAGAGAGAGAGAGAGAGATCCTATTTCTTTTATCCATTCACACATGGGCGGATTACAAGTAGTGGCACTATAAGCATGGATTTGCAAGGGTTGTGGGATGTTGCCTTTGAATCCTCAGGTGTGTATACCCAGGAGTGGCATAGCTGGGTCACATGATAGATATGTTTTCAGTGTTTGAGGGCCTTCCACACTGATTAGTGGCTAGGCCAGTTTACATTCCCAACAGCAAATTTGTCTTGGATTTTTGAACATTTTAGCTTTCACAACTGTGAGAAACAAATGTGGAGACATGGTAGCATATGCCTGTAACCCCCACACTCATTCAGTCTGGAGGTAAAGGCAGGAAGAACATGAGTTTGAGGCCAACCTGGGTGTGTAGTGAGTCTGACCTACAGCAGGCTCCTGTCTCAAAACAACAACCAACAACAGAGCCTGGAGATAGTTTAGTGCTAGAACACTTTCCATAGTACACATGCCCAAGGCCTCATACACACACACACACGTGTGCACACGCACACATACAGGTTTATTATTTAAGCCACTGAGTCTGTGCTATTTTGCTATAACTGCTTAGGTAAAGGAAGATGGTAAGTCTTCTGTAGTAATATTCCCACACTATACAAAGCAGAGTAATTCCAATTGAATGTAAACTGTTGCTGTGGTCATCTGAATATTTCTGCATATCAAAATCCATATGTTGAGTCCTCATTACGAAGTCGATGTTCTTAGAAGGTGGGGCTTTGGGAAAAACTGAAAGATCATGAAGGGTTTGCCCCATGAAGATGATTGATGTTTTTATGTGAGGCCTCAGAGAAATACCTCCTGTTTCAACATATGGAAAGTGTGGGAACTCTGGTCTATGCCTTTAGGCAAGATCCCAGAACCTGTAGAGATGAAGCCACACCCCTCTACAGCCTGGGTAAGATGAAGCCACACCCCTCTACAGCCTGGGTTAAGATGCTGTCTGTGGTGCAGCCTGACAGCAACCCAAATGGCCACGCTTCCTTTCACACCCATTTCACACCCAACTAAGTCCTGTGTTAGGTCCAAAGCAGACCCCCAAAATGGCAGTGCTTGGGACAGTGTCCTAAACAGAAGGACTTTGCCTGGGTAAACAGAAGGATTCTTATTGGATAAACAGAGGCCTAAATGCCAGTTTCTGTTTATCTGGAGTCTCCCTTAAACCCCCAGAAACTTGCCTTAATCTTGCCCCAGTGGTCAACTGCTATTTGTAAGGGCATCTAGTTCTGGAACAACCCAGTCTGTATCAGCTCAAAGACCCCACCCTGCTAACAGTCATAGAAAATCCACCTGCCTTTTCTGCATTGTTCTCTTCTCCTCCAACCCTTCCCCTTCCCCACTGCCAGAGCTAGCCTCAGCAATTTGATCCCCAATAAATCTTCTTTCTACCCACGGAATGGTCCAGTTCCTGGTTTCACTGCGCCCCTAATTACAGTATGAAAGTTCCCATGACCCGAAAGGGTTATAAAAAAGTCAGACCTTTGTTCTGGGCATTGGTCCAAGGTCTTTGGGAGTCTGAAGAGACTCCTCTAGCCTTCCTTCATTATCTCTCTCACAACAAATCTCTCCTCGGTCAGTCCTTCTCTCCTTCCCTTCCCCTCTCCTTATCCCCATCCTCATTCCTTTTTAAGGTTTAATTATTTTATTTTATAATTGTATCAGTGTTTTGCCTGCATGTATGTATTTGCACTGCCTACATGCCTGGTGTCTGCAGAGGTCAGGAGAGGGTAACAGATACTCTGTTGTGAGCTGCCCCTTCGATGCTGGGAGCCAAACCCAGGTCTTCCCCAAGAGCAATAAGTGCTCTGAAATGCTGAGCCCCCCACTCTCACACTCACAAAGCTCCCTCCAGACTTTAAGGGGTCCTTCCCCATTAAGGCTCCAAGATGTTTGGATCTCCGTGTATTGTGCTGTTTCTAATCCTAGCCCTCCCACCCTGAGGCCCAACCATGGCCTTGAGCTCTCTCATGCCAATAAACCTCACTGAAGGGACTCACACCAGCTTCTTCAAGGATGGACCACTACCGTCATTGGATCATCTCTTACTACAAAGAGTCAGCAAGAAGGTACTCTTACAGGATGTAGGGGTCACAGCCTGTGCCCCAAGCCTGGTTCTGCCACCAAATCCTCATTAAGTGAATTTAAATGAGTAAAATTCCATAGTGTATAGGATAAAAAGGAAATCTGCTCAATGCGGACATGTTGAGGAGAGGGTTAAAGAGATCCAGTGACTCCACCCCCACCCCCACCCCATTCATCTTAAGGTCCTGACATAAAGGAGGGGTTTTTGTTTGTTTATTTGCTCGCTTGTGTGGTGTTTTGAGACAGAGTTTCTCTGGGTAGCCCTAGCTGTTCCTGAAGTTCAGGCTGGAGACCAGGTTGGCCTCAAACTCCGAGATCCGACTGCCTCGGGCTCCAGAGTGTTCCGGGATTAAAGGTGTGCGTCGCCACTCTAGGCTGAAGGCAGGGTGTTCACCGAAGACTCAACACAGCACAGCTAGCAGCCCGGACCAGCTGTGGTTCCTGACCACCACTCTCAGCCACAAGGCTCCCCAGCGAGGTCAGGGGACTAGTTTCAGGACTTCTTCCAGAGACAAGTTTCTCCTCCCAGGGGGACCCTTCTAAGGGGGCTTTTAATTTGAGGAGTCCAGTCTTTCAATTGCCTGGTAGTCAGAGGGGAGCACCAGTATCTCTAACTTGTTCTTGCCAGGCGGGCCATCACTGGGGCACCCGAGAACCAGGGAGTGGGTCCCTGGCGGCACCATTGCTGGGTGGGTACACTACTCAAGTACTAGCAGGGTTGAAGGGCATTGAAGGTGAACCCCTCCCACATGAGCCACAGCTTATGAAACCAGAAACTCAGACTGCAGGACTCTGCTTGGTACCAGGCCCTGGAAGCCCTACTACCAGGTGCCTCTTTAGAAACAGACCGAGACTGCTAATATTCTGATCCGCCCCTTGAAATCCCACCCCTTGGTGCTGCTCTGTGTCTTGAGGTAAAAGCCTCATTCTAAGGAGAAGCTCCTCCCTTCCTCTCTCTCTCTTCCACCCCCCCATGGAGTGTACACCCCCATTCTCTCTTCCTCTCTGTCTCTCTCTTTCCTATCTTTCTCCTTATCTCTCTATTATAATAAACTCTCTATGTGGATGCAGCATCTGGGTTGTGAATTACTGGCCGCCAGCACCACTGCCGTGCCTGCATGGTGTACACCAGCCCAGCATGTTTCCCTGCACTCGAGGGATATCCTCGGAGGTCCCCCTGCACAATAATTCATAACACTGACCATAGTGTAGAAAATAGTTTTATTTAGTTCCCAAGTTTGGGCAAATAGAGTAAGGACTGTCCATCTCAAAGAGCTTTCTCATTTTCCATAAGAGGTAGGCCTCAGGGTTTCTGTGAAACAATGAGCAGAATATTCCCCCCACTCACCAGAGTCTTGTCTCAAGACATTTCTTCGCCTACTTTGACCAACAGATTTGTAGAGCAAAGACTTACCATCTTTTCCTTGAAAATCACCTTCTGGGCCCTACATCCTGTATTCCTGATTAACAGCAGCAGATGAGGGAACAGGGAAGTAGGGAAGTGTCATTTTAAACCTCCTGAGACATACGTATTTGGAGGTCAGAAGACAAGCATGAGAGATGTTTCTCTCCTATGTCTACATGGGCTCTGGGGGCCACCTCGGATCATTGGGACTCATGTGGCAAGCATGTGATTGGCTGGGCCACTGTTACTGACCCAGGATGATGAATTTCATGTTTATTTTTGTCTTTTTCTTTAATTCTTCTGAATCTGCTCTGTTAAGTGATTAGTGGTCAAAGAATGGACTCGGTCATAAACCTGGCCCTGGGTGGAAACATGACCTCTTGAACTTCCCAAAGGCTCATAAGATAACCACCTAACAGGAGGCTTTACATACCATTGTCCTCACCTGGACAGGAAAACAATCCAGAGGAGACCTTCAAACCTGCCTAAAACTGTAAATAAGCACAAGTGCTTCTCTGGCCATTGTCCAGTCTGAGTGTTGTTTTTCTCCTCAGTGGTCCCTCTGGCCATTGTCCAGTCTGAGTGTTGTTTTTCTCCTCAGTGGTCCCTTTGGCCATTGTCCAGTCTCGTCCTTGAGAGTTCCTTCTTTTATACTGTAATAAACTTTGCCTACCCTCTACACACAACTGTGTCTCATCTGAATGTTTTTCAGTAGAGATCACAAAGACTAGGTGCCTGAGGAGAGGCCTTGGGAGACCTCAGGAACACCTTAATGTTATACTTCTCAGTTGTCAAAACTGGGAAGAACATTGTTTTGCTAGTAGTAAATTTCATAGCATAAGGTATTTCACTATAGTCCCTAAATGGATTAATACAATTGTAACAAGTTAACATTGTGTCCTATAAACCCCAATACAACAAAATCAAGGGACAGCAAATCCACTGCAAATAAGGTGATAACAGACATCAATCTGACCATCCCAACAATCATATTAGCCACAAATGATCTAAATATTCCCATTATAGGGCAAAATGTCTATTAGCCATAAATAAATTCTCTATATCAGAAACTTTAAACATAAAGAGAGACATGGGATAAGTTCTGTATTTCTAAACAACAAAATACTCTCATGGATAAAATAACAGTGAAGGGATGGGTTGACTGAGATGATGTAATCATCAATCATTGTGTCATTTGAAACGTTAATTCACCTAATAACAAAGCAGAGAAATGCTGCATGGAAAAAAGTTGGAAGATCTGCAAGGTAAAAATACAAACTTTATAGTGAAGATGTTAGCATCTGTCTTAGTTATGGTTTCTATTGTTATGAAGAGACACCATGACCATAGCATCTTAGAAGGGAAACATTTAATTGGGATGGCTGAGTGGCTTGCTTAGAGTTTCAGAGGTTCAGTCTGTTATCATCATGGCATGGAACATGGTAGTATGCAGGCAGATGTCGTTCATGCTGGCTGCATCTTGGCTGCAGGGAACAGCAAGTCAGCTGTAACACTGGGTGGTATCCTGAGCATAGTAAACCTGAAAGCCCACCCCCACAGTGACACACTTCCTCCAATAAGGCCACACCCACTCCAACAAAGCCACACCTCCTAATAATAACATTATCTGAGATGATGGGGGCCAATTACATTCAAACTACCACAGCACCTTTCAGTAATTGCCTAAAAAAAGAGAGAGATTTAGAAATAGTTCAGACTGAAAAGCAGTATAAACTAGCCAGACTTGATGGATGTTGTTAGAACAGCAGAATACACATCCTTCTAAATTCAGGGAGGAAAACATCAGTCATATCCCACACCATGAAACAGATATTGGCAAAATTAGGAAGAGCTCAAATTTTAAGTATGCTCTTGAACAATAATGTAATGAAATCAGAAAACAACTGATGTATCTTAAGACCCCTCCAAACATTTCTAAATTGAACAAGTTACTTCTAAGTCTATATAACAAAAGAAAAAAATCAAAAGGAAAATTAGGTAGCACTCCTGGAAAAAAAAAATTCACAAGAAACAAGGGGGAAAAAAACCCAATTTCTTAAAAAGGAATAATGAAATATGCCCAGTCATGAGTAAAATACTAAATGTTTTCTCCAAAACCAGAGATATGGAGGATTCTACTCTCCCCTTCCCAACATCATTCTGGAGATCGGAGCCAACACAATAAGATAAAAGACAAAAAAGGAGGGGAGGGGAGAAAATTATAATATAACTGACAGTTCTGTTTATACAAAGTTCTGAGAAATGCAAAGTAGCCCATAGTGCTAGAAGGCAGATTTGCGACCGCCAATAGTTGGCCAGGATTCTTCCCAGTACAATGGATATCAAAAAGACTGCAAAGAGGCATGAGAAAAGCGTGTGGAGTGATGGACATGGCAGCCTCATTAGCTTGGTTGTGGTGATGGTTGTATAAATGTTGATGGGAGTCAAAACTTGTTAGATTGTATGCTTAAAGCATATATAGTTTATTGCACGTCAATCACACCTCAATCAAGCTGTTAATAAAAAAAAAAAGAGATGCAGAAACAGGAAACGAAGAAAGTGTGTCATAAATTTGATGATATTTTGGTGAGCTACTTAGGGATTAAGACACCAAAATGAACTTGTTTGTTAAGGAGTCAGATTGTCTCTAGTGTCTAAGTAATTTTTTTGGAGGAAGCTAGGCGTATAGGGAAGAACATTATTCTGGAGTCATGGTGCCAATTAGTGGCTTTCCAGAAAAATAACCTTAATTGAAATAATGCATTAATTGCCCAGAGCAGAATCAATGACCCCTTCAAGATGGAGCTCAGCTCTTAAAACTCAGAGAATGTGGAGACTGATGGAAGGTCTCAGCAGCATACAGAGAGAGTGATGTGGAGTCCTCCATATCCTGCGCTGGAGAATCTGTCCTTACCAAACACGACACGCATTTTCAGGCTTCCCACTCTGTACCATGAACCAGCTATGATCCTACCTAGTTAGCATTGCCGGCTAGGGTCAGGGAGCAGGCAATGGCTAATCTCACCACTCAGCCTTACCCGGCACCCATGCCATTCCTGCTGCTTTGCCTGTACCAGCCCTTCTATGTAGGCATACGAAAACTTGAAGTCTCTGTTCTGGTTTCTGAGCCAGCGTGTTCTCTTTATCATAGCTGGTGCTAGTCACATTGACAGCCATTTCCTACCTAGTTATTTCTTGAAGCAAAAATGCAGCAACAAGTACCAAGCTTATCTCCTCATCTCATGCTTACCCATCAGCCCGACTCCGCCTGTTTGCATAAGTGTGTATTTTAGGTACTGGTTACTTAGCTCTTTCCAGGAGCCAGGCACTGTCCTGAGACTCTTAAGTGTAATAACAAATGTTACCCACGCACTGACCCTGTGCAGCAGATGGCCTCATTTAAAGATGAGGAACTGAGACATAGCAGAGGTTAAATAAGCCCTCCCACCTTTCAGAGTTAGTAATACAGGATGCAGCCAGGGCCGATTGCAGGCACCCCCACTTTAGGCCCATGCTCTTTGTTTTATCTCATCATAGCATTCACAAAAGACAGGGAGGTTATGATTGGCCATGAGCTAGTTGCTTTGCGCAGTAAAAAATACTCTTTTGTTCGGTCACAGACTCCTTAAATTGTTTTCTCATTGGTGACATTGTCAAGGGAGAGCAACAGAATGGACCATTGTAAAGCCATCGTGATCCTGATGACTATCAGAACAGCTCACGGTTCTGTGTCTCTGAAAATGATATGGGGGCATTCCAGAGGGACTCGGAGATGAATTAGTAGGGAATAATAGGGAGTAATGATTTATTAGAAAATTTATTAATGCCATGGCAGATAGACAGTTCGACACCTGCGTGGAGGGAGCCCTGAAGAGATTTCAGGGCCCAACCACAAGGGACAGCATGCATGGTAGGGGCTCTGAATAGAGGGACTCCATGTCCTTTTGGCAGAAGGAGGCTTCTCTTTCTGTGGATGGGAGAGGTTTCACAAGTTTGCAGCCAGGCTTTCTGACTCCCAGCAGGAATCAGGGAAGGGAGCGCAGAGCCTATGGGTAGTCAACCAATACACACTTTGAGATAAACTTACTTCTTGGAAAGAGATCCTAGCATAGGGAAATCGGTTAACTAGAGACTCAGAGAAAATATCTCATTAAAAGTGTTTTTCCCATACATGTGAGCAGGAAAAGGCTGCTGTAGATAGTGTGGCCTAGATGCTAGCATTACATCATTACAGCAGCTGGATGAGAGTCTCACCACTATCTTCCCACAGGAGGCCTGGGCTCCCTCCCTCTGGTCTCTGCCCATGCTTTTCTGCTGTGTGGTGGAAGCCAGGGCAACACTGGCCAGTGGAAAATTGCAGCTATAAGCATCAGAGAGAAAGAGGTCAGGCTGAGCTTTCTCTGCTGACACTTTTTAGAGAAAAAGCCAAAGTCTGCTGGGGATGTCTTTCTGTATGCTGTGAATGTGTTGCTCTGATTGATTGATAAATAAAATGCTGATTGGCCAGTAGCCAGGCAGGAAGTATAATATAGGCGGGATAAGCAGAGAAGAGAATTCTGGGAAGTGGAAGGCTGAGTCAGGAGAGGCTGCCAGCTGCCGCCACCATGAAAAGCAAGATGTAAAGATACTGGTAAGCCACAAGTCATGTGGCAAGGTATAGATTTATAGAAATGGGTTAATTTAAGATGTAAGATCCAGCTAGCAAGAAGCCTGAGCCATTAGGCCACACAGTTTAATTAATATAAGCTTCTGTGTGTTTACTTGGGTCCAAGCAGCTGCAGGACTGGTGGGTGAGAGATTTGTTCTGACCACAGGCCAGGTGGGACACAGGAAAACTTCAACTACAAAAGCCACTGGGCTTCAGACTAAAAGCCATCTCCAGTTGATGGTCTGTCCCATGGTGTGTGATCCTTGCGAAAAACAGGCTCTAGCATCCACTACCGTGTCTCCGAAATGCCCCTTTTCCAGTGCTTTAGAGCACAGGCCAAATCAAGAGTTGCGATGGAGGCAGGCTAAGTGGGTCAGGAACAGAATGTCTAGATAAAGTTATCTCTGCATTTGTACTGTGGGACCTGACGAACCAGCATTGTTTGCAGAGGGAATCTGCCTCCTGTCCATACCTAACTCAGCTGTCCCTTGGAATGTGGCCAGGCAAGAACAGAGCAAGCTAAGCTAATGGTGTCGCTGCCCATGACTTCTAACCTGTAAAAGTCTTCTCTCTCTCCCTCCCTCCCTCCCTCCCTCCCTCCCTCCCTCCCTCCCTCTCTCTCTCTCTCTCTCTCTCTCTCTCTCTCTCTCTCTTTCTCTCTCTCTCTCTCAAGTGCACTCAAAGGCGAACATAGAGGAGAACAGGAGTCCAGCAGCAGCTGCTGCCACTGGTCCCTGGGAGCTTCCTGTTCACCCACCCCCATGGCCACTAGCAGCTCCACAGACAGATTAAGCAACAGTCAATCTTTTGCGTCCGCAAGCACGTGGGAGAAGACAAACGTCTCTAGTCCAGTGGCTTGCAGTGGACCTCTTGCCCTCTGAATGTTCTTGTGGCTCCCTGCACACTCCCTGTGTGCACCCCTCCCTCCGCTCCCCTCCCCCCTCCCCACCCAAATTCAGAGGTTTATCTCCCTGTTAGCATTAGTAAACTTTATATCACCCCTTCTTCCCTCCCTCCCTCCCTCCCTCCCTCCCTCCCTCCCTCCCTTCTTTCTTTCTTTCTTTCTTTCTTTCTTTCTTTCTTTCTTTCTTTCTTTCTTTCTTTCTTTCTTTCTTTCTTTCTTTCACAGTTTCTTGGCCACCTACGCCACGGCTCAACTACAGCTGGGCAGTGGACACTCAACAGATATATGATGGGTTCCTCCCTTTCTTCGTATATAGCTCCTACCTCAAACCAATTCCTACTGTCTCCCGTTTTAAAGAGATGAATTGCAGAAGAACAGTAGGATTTCTTTCTCACTAGCAAAGGAGAGAGACGCAACAAAAGTTAATAGGCAAGCCGGAGCAATGGCTCAGCCGTTAAGAGCCCTCTCTTGGATCCTGAGAACCTAGGTTGGATCCCACATGGCAGCTCCCAACTGCGCAACTTCATCCAGTTCTAGGAAACCCGACGCCCTCTTCTGGCCTCCACAGGCACTGCATGTATGAGGCACACAGAAATACACTCATACACACAAAATAATAAAATTTTAAAATTAATAGTGAGACTTAGGAAATGCATAGGCACACACAGTGGTGTGTGTGTTGGGGGGGGTGATTAGAGTGGGACTGGTCAAAGGTAATGAGATCCTGTTAGCAGAAGGTAATCAATTGAAGATCTACAGATTTCTTGATGGGGGATACAATGGAGAAGACTCAAGCTTTTGCTAGAGTGTTGGTCTGAGAGCCTACTGCTCAGCGTGTGGTCCCGTGGACTTGTAGCACCAGAACTTTCTTGAAGCTTCTTAGAAACAGACTCTCCAGTTCTCATATCAAGGGTCACAAGAGGAAGCTTTAACACACACACACACACACACACACACACACACACACACTGTGTCTAAAATCTGGGGCTTTCCTATTTAGTAGTGTTAGGTCAGGGCTTGAGAATGTGACTGAATGAATTTTTAGAGTATCTGCCATTGTGAACTTACCAGTGGCCAACTACCATCTATGCCAAGGTACACGTGGCTAGTTAGCTTAGCATCCCCCATCCCTGGTACATTGCACAGCTCTGACTGTTGACAGATGAGGTTTCAGCTTCTGCTTCTCTCCCAGAATTCAGAGCCTCTTAATCGACCCTGCCTCTGTTTCAGTCACCTTTCCATCTATGCCCACAGGCCAAATCCCCTTAAGCCAATCTTGGTGGAGCAGAAGCAAGAACTACACCCCCAAGCTTGTCTATGCAGCAGGTTTCATTAAATCACACATTGGGAAGGGTCCCTCTGCTGCTCTGCAGGGAGCCCTGAGAAGCATCTATGATTGTGTTACCATTAACGTATACCAAGCACTAATCTCAGCCCTTCATATTGGTGCACACATCTGTTCTTATCTCCAGCCCTGATTGATTTGTTTTCCTCGTATACTTTAGAAACTTGCTAGAATCAAAGGATTTGATTTGGATTTGAGCACCTGCCCTGTACTTGGGACATTAAGCATTATTGTATTTGTTGTCTACAGTTAGTTATACAGAAGTTATTGATGATCCCATTTTAGAGACGAGAAGAGCTGAGGCTTAGAGAGAGTATATAACACACTCAGTGTTCTACATATAGTAAGAGGCAGAGATTTGAGTCTGAAGGTCTCTGATCCCAATGTTTATGTCCATTTTGTTTTTATATATTCCCTCTTAAACATTTGATTGGTGGCTGTGTTGCCCAGTGATCTGCCAGTTCTTGTCAGTCTGACTCCATGGATTGGAGAATCTAGATGGAGTTATAATATTAATACACACACACACACACACACACACACACACACACACACACACATATATATATATATATATATATATATATATATATATATATATATATATATATATATATATATATATATAGAGAGAGAGTTATGTCTATAGGACATAATAACTAAAACACAGGAAGTCCTCTATGAATGGGCATGGCCACCCCCTTCCCCTTGTTATCATAAATATTCAATGGAACTACAAAATGTGGGATGCTCTGTGTGACTAAGTTCATTTCAAAAGCTGAAGAGATGGAACATTGCACTCAGGTTAGATCTGGGATTTGATGGGAAACCAAGTTACATGCCTGGATGTGGGAGAAAGGAGGGAGAGCCATTGACAACAAGCTTGCAAGTGTGAATGGATTGTGTGGATCTTTGATATCCCTCCTTGTGAGTTTCAGAATACAAGGCAAGATTGCAATCCTCAGAGGGCAGGAAAGCCTCTGAACAGATGAGTATCTGGGGGGAGGGGAATGACAGATTGGCACAAACACAAAACCTAACTTCTTCCTGGCTCTTCAATACCAAACAGTCCTTAGTGGACCAATACCAAGAGTTTCCACAACCAGGACTGGAATTATAATCCAGAAGTTTCGAACCTAAAAAATCCCAGACCATGACAAGGATCCTCATGCCTCTTTGCATTTTTCCTAGGCTCTCCAAAGCCTAACGGATAGGTCATCTGCTCCATATTTGATGCCCACAGACTGACATTAGAAAACACCCCAGAGACTTGAGTGCTGGCTGCAGACCTCTGCTCAGTCGTCTTCTATCTCAAACTGTAATTGCTGCTGTACTGAACAAGTCCTTCTGGGAATGAGATCGGTCCAAGGCTGCAGCTTCCTAGATTAGTTTGGGTTTTTATTGCTTCGAAGAGACACCATGACCATGGCAACTCTTATAAAGAAAACATTTAATTGAGGTGGTGGCTTATAGTTTCAGAAGTTCAGTTTATTATCATCATGGTGGGGAGTGTGGTGGCGAGCAAGCAGATGTGGTGCTGGCTACATCTTGACCAGAAGGCAGCAGGAAGTCAACTGAATGTCACACGGATGAAGCTTGAGAAAATAAGACCGCAAAGCTCACTCCCACAGTGACACACTTCCTCTACCAAGACCAGACCTACTTCATCAAGGCCACACCTCCTAATAGTGCCACGCCCTTTGGGGGTCATTTTCTTTCAAACCACCACAGGACCTTTCTCATCTTTCACATTCCCTGTGCTCACACATCGTATGATGGTGTGGTCGAGAATGAGAAAGGTCCTCCATAAAGTCATGTATTTGAACATTGGGTTCCCTACTGGTGGCCCTGTTTGGGGAAGTTATGGAACTTATATAAGCAGTGGAGCCTCGCTTTTACTGGGGTCTGATTTGAAGGTTTATAGCTGCTCCCCGTTTCCAGTTTATGTTCTCTCCCTCCTCTCTGCTTCCCCCTCTGTCTCTCCTTCTCCCTGTCCATCTCCCTCATCATCACCTCTTTCTTTTTCTCTTCCTCCTCTCTCACGCCATGCCTTTCGCCATTATGGACCCTCTGTTTGCAACTGCAAGCCAACCTAAACCCTTGTTTTGTAAGCTGCTTTCAGTCACAGTGTTTCATCCCAGCCTTAGGAGATAGGCTAAAACAGATAGTATGTGCCCAACACATGTGCTTGGCAAAGACAAGGTTTATTAGCTTAATTTTAAGAGTTCTGTGGGTCAGCAGTCATTTCATAGAACTTCATGCAGGGGGAATCCTGAGGGAGGCTGGAAGCTCCCAGACACTTTAGTTTTAAATCAATGGAATTTTTATGCTCTAATATTTAGTTTTAAATCAAAACTATACTTTCACTGTAAAGGGGGAAAAAGCAGATACAGAGACACACACCAAGGGAAGAGTAGAAATGCAGTCTATGACCTTTAAAAGAAAATTCTTTGTCTTTCTTTCTTCTATTTTAGAAGAGGTCTATATAAGCTATGCAGTATTGATAACTACTAGGGGTTGATTTTATGGTTGTGGTTTACATGGCTCTGTTCCTGATGTATTAAGTAGTATCTGTCAGTTAAGAGATTCAAACTAGGTCTCAAACATAAAGTATTGGGTCTCAAGGGGGAAAAGTCCCATACAGGAAAAGATTAAGATGAAAGTGCCTTTGGACAGTGTGCTTGCCGAGAAGTGGCACAGAATTTCCATGGACGTGGGTGCCAGCTTTAGGCAGAGCCACTGTGCAGCCTGTTGATGAAATGGGAAGTGCAGTGGCCACTCCCCATGCAGGACAGAGGGGGCCTGCTCTTCCCACTATTCTCTCACCATCTGGAAACCTGGCTTTTTCCCTCCCCTTTTTATTTATTTACTCTTTGCTTTTGAGATTATAGTTTGATTACATTGATTTCTTTCCTTTCCTCCCTCCAAACCCTCCTCTATATCCCTCCCCACTTGCCTTCAAATTCAAGGCCCATTTTCATTGTTCTTGCATGCATATAAATATGTGGATATATACATGCACACACACCTAAATATGTAGCTGAAATTTTCCTGTGTCCTGCCTGTTCCACAGCTGCTCAGACCCAAGTAAACACATAGAGGCTTATATTAATTAAAACTGCTCAGCCATTAACTTAGGCCTACCACTGACTAGCTCTTACATTTAAACTCAGCCCATTTATGTTAATCTATATGTCACCACATGTTCCGTGGCTTTACCTGTGTGTCATTACATGCTGCTCCCTGGACAGCGGGCTGGCGTCTCCTGATTCAGCCTTCCTCTTCCCAGAATTCTCCTTATCTGCTTGATCCTCCCTATACTTCCTTCCTGGCTACTGGCCAATCAGCATTGTATTAAACCAGCGTACGAAAGCATTATCCCACAGCATAAATGTAACTTGTTCAGTCCACATAATGTTAACTGCATGTGTGTTTGGCCCTAGACAACCAATGTTGTGCTCTTCCCTGGCGAAGACTATCTCTTCCATTCCCAGCTTTCCTTAGTTGCCTATAGCTCTTTATGTAGGGTTACAGGAGGCATCATGGGCTTTTCTACATCTAGTTTGGCATTTTCATTGATGCCATCCTTGCTTGGCACACATTTGGGCATTAGTGTTGTAAATGAAGCTGTGGTAATGGTTTAGAACTGTGGCTCTCAACCTATGGGTTGTGACCCCCTCTGAGGGTTGGAGAACTCTAAGACCATCGGAAAACACAGGTATTTACATTACAATTTGTAAGAGTACCAAAATTACAGTTATGAAGTAGCAACAAAATAATTTTATGCTTGGGGGTCCCCACAACATGAGGTAGTAGAGGGTCATAGCATTAGGAAGGTTGAGAACCACTGGGTTAGAGGGTATATTACTGAGGAGAGGTGGGATTTCTTCAGTTTTTTTTTGAGACAGCAGTTCTCTGTGTAGTCCTGGCTATCCCAGAACTTGCTCTGTAGACCAGTCTGGCCTCAAACTCAGAGATCTGCCTCCTGAATGCTGGGATTAATGCTCAGCTACAGGCAGGACTTTTAGAAGATTAGACGAGAGAAGAAACTGATCATACACAAGGAGAGCGCGGCTTGTGCAAATGTCCTGAGGTTGGAGGGGAGACCGATCACTTGTCCTTGGGCCTCCACTCCTGGAAAACAAGTCTAACCGTGTATGCTGGAATCTTCTGTATCTTCCTCACTACATCCAGACAGTTCTATCTAGGGCTTCATTCTTGCAGGAAACATTCTGATTGAATTCGTGCATACCAAATCTAAGCTTTCTCTCATAGAGAGCTTGTCACAGAATGTTTGTCCTACCAGCCAAGAACATATTCACAGCAAAACAATCAGACATAAAGGAACTCCATACAGCAAATTCATATCCTACCTTAGGGTTGTTCAGGAAGTTGTTGTTTTGTTTTGTTGTTGTTGTTGTTTTGAGACAGGGTTTCTCTGTGTAGCTTTGGTGCCTGTCCTGGATCTTGTGCTGAAGACCAGGCTGGCCTCGAACTCATAGAGATCCACCTGGCTCTGCCTCCCAAGTGCTGGGATTAAAGGTGTGTGTCATCATCATCACCACATGGCAGGGAGTTATTTTTAAGTAGAAGAGACTTGCTCACCAATGGTATGCAACTCCATTTTCCACAGTATAAGAAATGAGCAGAGCTAGTCTGGCTGAATCACCCGGCCTTCCTAGGGAGCAGAGCTCCATTCTGTCCTCTTGACCTTTGTGAAACCCTCAGGCTTCTAGAGCATGGTTTGATAAAGCACAATGCTACCAAAGCAAGTGTAAGGTAATGAACTAAGATAAGCACCACGTTCTCAGTTCTTCAGAAACCTCTCCTAGAGGTTCTGAGTGTTGTGAGGATAGGGACCATTACTCTTTGACTAGGAGAAAAGAGGCAGATAGAGTATTCACAGAATAGAGTTTTCGGTTCTCTTTTGTAGAGCCAACACCTTGTTTTCCTTTTAGTCTCAAAACAGAGGTATTCCACCCCTAAACATCCCGACTTCTCACTTGGGATCAGCTTCTGTTGTGGGCTCATATGCCACTCTGACTTTCTCAACCATAGTTCCGCAATGTCACTGCTTGTTGCACTGTTATTAAAACAGTGGCCCTGCCATAGTCCTGTGGGTTCCGTGTGAACACAGACTGGCACCAGTAGGTCTGTTGAATGGATGGACAGACCATTAAGTGGACATATGAAAATATATGAAAAGCCATTCATGGCAGAAGGTAGGAAGGAACCGTGCCAAGGCCACACACAAACATCCTGTGATAGACATTGGGCAACCTGTTAAAATGATGTAAGTAATGTTGAGCCCTTATTACTGCCCTTCTGTGCCTCTTTTGCTTTCTTTCTTAATTGTAAATCTCCTTCCTTCTCAAGGAACATTTGCTGGCTTGTATCCTTTCTTCTTAACCCTTCCTTTTGGTAAACCTCCCTCCATTCTTAGCCATGTGCGGTCGGTCAATGGACTGATCGCAGCCCAAGTTCCTGAGGTGTTCTCATTGACGTAAGCCACCCCACATGTCCTATCATCAGTGGCTAATGCTGACTAGTTGGAGAAAGGACAGTTAACTCAATCAGATCTGTCCTTAACAGGGACTTCCAGGAAGAACTCAACGAAGAAAATAAGAGTGTACAATTTAGCTCTAACCTTATTCCAATCATCTAAGTATCTAGCTGAAGGACTGGGGGTGCTGGGAAGTCTGTTTCTTCATGTTAAAACGAACACAATGAGACTGTAGTTGGAAGCATGCACACAAGCACGTATATGCACATATTTTAGACCGCCACCTGGAGCAAAGATCAGCACACACCAGCTGTCCGTGTTGTCATGATGCTTACTTAGTCCATAGAAAATAGGCAGTAGCATGTGGAGGTGAATATTTGGACTGTTGCAGCTGAGGCCAGCCCAGTGATGAGGCCACAACAGAATATAATGGTACCTGAAAATCCAGAGGACGAAAAGCCTAGGGACGTGATTTAGTTATGGGAATTAAGCAGCACCTGGAGTCAACCTTCTCACTAGCCTTCCAGAAGTATGAGATGAGTTTCTTCTTGTGCAAGACAATACCAACTATTTGGAAACTGTAGGAGGTGAGTCTGAGTAGAAGGGAGTATCTCACTAGGGTCTTTGACTGTGTCTTATCACCACCACACCCCTGGTGTGTGATAAGATTCCCAGCTGGCTTGCTGTTGCTTGGCCTCAAGGAAACAAAAGACTTTTTGAGTGTGTGTGTGTGTGTGTGTGTGTGTGTGTGTGTGTGTGTGTTGCACCAACATCAGCAACAAAGTAACTTCCAGTTCGAATTTGAAGTGTCCTTCCTGTAGGTTGGTGTTTGAACGCTTGGCCCCCAGCTCGTGGAGCTTCTTTAGAAAGTTGTGGAACTTGTAAGGAGTGTGCCACTGAGGCAGCGGGCCTTGAGATTGGATGGCCTGCCACCCTTTTCGTTTGTTCTCTGCTTCCGGGCTATTAGAACAACCAGAGCAGCTGCCTCTGGTACGTGTGGCCACGCCTTCCCTGCCCGGATACACTGTATCCCCTTAAAATGGAATCCAAAACAAGCCACCCTTCATTTTAGTTCCTGTTGGGTCTTGTTGGCAACAAGAAACGTTAACTACTCCATCAGGCCTCTGTCCACCGTCTTGCTTGCACACTGCCCTTGAATCTTTATTACATATAACCTTTCAAAATGGACAACAGCAACAGCAATAGCAATTACCTGCTTGACATGAGGATAGGAAGCCAAGGCTTCAGGATATTAGGCAAATTGTCTGTGGTCAGTCAGGGATAGGGATGGATTCTGGATCTTCTCCACCAGTCTATGACTTTCCACAGTATCCTCTCCCTCCCCCTGTAGGAGCAGCCACAGGTATCATGGACCCCAAGGGGTCCGTGGCCCATGTTCAGCCACCTGAAAGCCCTGGAGCAAAGCTCAGCCCTTCCTGGTTTTGTTATTGGCTACACAGCATAGGACTCAGGCCAGGGATGCACGCTGATTAGCACCTGAGTGATTAGAAAACCAACTGTCAAGTTTTAAATTAATCAATGTCATACTTAAATCTTAAGCTTTCTGATCTCATTTTCTTACAGCTGCTTTAGGCCCTCTGAACACTAAAAATAGAAACAATAATGAAATTAGTGCACAGCATTTTCCTTTTTTTTCTTTCCTACTTTTCAACCTCAGGCTCTAGATGGGTGGCAATCCTAATTAGGAAATAATTTCCTTTAAATTAATAGCAGATAGCCGTGGTCACACTAAATGCTGTAATCCACAGCTCAATATTATTACCTTGGGCCAAAATGTTATGTTGGCAAATGTTCCTGTGGTGAATTGTGATTGTCCTGTTTTTAATAGCTATTTCCTCCTTCTCTCTGTAGCATTAACCTCTCAAGAATCCCTTTATAAACCGTTCACTCAAAAAATTAATTGTGAAGGAAATTATATGGATTCAGGGCTACTTTCTGATACCGAGTCCACAGAGGAGGTCCCCTGAATGGTGATGAGGGCTCTGACTTGATCTCAAGCCTTTCACCTACTCTGGGTTGGAGGCTGCTAATGACCAAGAATGGGAGTCTGTGCGAATTCTAATCCTTTTATGAATGATCTCCAGGATTCCCAATACCACTGTTCTGTAATTCATTATTTCGAATGTCAATTGTAATCTTTCACTTTTTCAAAAGACAAGCTGCCAAGCACTCATTCATTACTGGAACAAGTTCTTTACCTCCTGCTGTCCCCAAGGAAGAAAAGATTACTGAGTAGAAGTCATTTTCTGAAATGCAAACATCATGGAGGAAAACATGGCAATAATTTTTAGAGTAAAAACCTTTAAAGTAGAATGAATGTTGATAGGTGCCATGTTTCAAGAACTTATAAGCAATTATTTCTACACATTTTTCTAATTACAGTTAATATTAATTTTGTCTATTTGTAGTTTAAAATAATTGATTTTGCACAAAACAGCATCACAAAAGGAAGAACAATGCAGTCTTTTAGGAACATTGATTTAGAGATACATTGGATAATGCTTTTAGAGAGGGCATACCTTTTTCATTACTATAATCCAAATTATGAAAGGCCAGCAGACACTAGTGAAGCTTAGCAGAATTCATACACGAGCTTTTGTAATGGGTTCATGAAATACTTCACACCATTGTCTGTGGTGATATATTGTGTACTCTAATAAAGCTTGCCTGAGGATCAGAGGACAGAGCCAGCCACTAGATTAGACATAGAGCCCAGACAGTGGTGGCACACACCCTTAATTCTATCACTCAGGAGGCAGAGATCCATCTGGATCTCAGTGAGTTCAAGGCCACACTAGAAACAGACTCAGGCAGTGGTGGCATACACCTTTAATCCCAGCACTTGAGATCTCATGCCTTTGCTTGGAAAGCACACAAGTTTCTTTAATCCCAAGAAGTGATGTGGCTGGGTGGAGAATGGTATATAAGGCGTGAGGAGACAGGAACTAAGCAGCCATTCAACTGAGAGAGACCCTCAGGAGTGAGGACTCAGAGACTCTCAGTCTGAGGATTTGTGGAAACAGGATCGGCTGAGGAGTTGGCAAGGTGAGATTGGCTGTGGCTTGTTCTGTTTCTCTTATCTTTCAGCTTTCATCTGCTATCTGGCTCCAGGTTTTCTATTAATAAGACCTTTTAAGATTCATGTTACAATTGTTTTGTATAGAATTTAGGTTAAAGAAGCAGAAGCAGAAGAAGAAGAAGAAGAAGAAGAAGAAGAAGAAGAAGAAGAAGAAGAAGAAGAAACTGCAGACCATGAGTTTACCCTCCCCCAATACAATTTTTTAAAAAGTAAATTCATGAAGTCAATATCTCTGATTTCTGTGGGCAGAGTAACTGCCCTGCCACACCCTACACACACACACACACACACACACACACACACACACACACACACACACACACCTGCATCTCTGTCATTTGGGCTCTCCTCACATACCAAGGTAGAGAGTGGATGGAATAACTGCTGTTCTTCCTTGCTGGACAGGGAGTTGTTTGGGCCTCCATGGCTGTTAACAGAGTGGCTTATTCTGCATCACTAGTGCTGGAATTATAGGGGTGTTTTTACCATGTTTAGACTCCTTCACATTCTTTTAACTCTCCTGTACCCCAAGACCCCCTCCTCTCTTGTGTGTTCTTTGCTGTTGGCAGTCTTTCTATATGCCAGACTAGGGCCTGAGACAGTACAGGATATGGAATTTCCATCAGTGATCTGGTCAAAGACTACAGTAGCATTCTCAATTTCTCCCCAAGACACATATACACCGTGAAGGTGAAACCGTCACAGATTTCTTCCTCACACACTCCCGGGCTGCGTTAGCACAAGTGTGTATATATCTCTGTACATGTCCAATTAGTGGTGAATGTCTTTACATGTTTCTGCTGCTCTTCTGTAAATGTTCCTATCTATTTTCATTTGTAACTGTCCCATTTTCTTGCCCGTGTATTTTATTCCCTTCATTAGATTTCACACTCCTAAGAGGAAGGGCCTATATCTTCTATTCCATTTTAATTCTCTAAATTCTCTACAAACAGAGCTTAATGGGTGCTCTTGGGCTGCCTGCTGTGCCTTAACGAATAGCTGTGCCTCTGTCAGTGCCCAGGGCTTTTCACAGGAAGCTTGTTGCATGGCTGTGCTACGTTTGACCTTGAACAAATCACTAAATCCTGGTCTGCTGAGTACTTTCCTTTCATCATGGAAACACTGTTGCCAAGGGGCTGTGGCCCAATGCAAACCACAGATGTGACCCCTCTGTGAAATCGAGGACAAGGGGGCTTAAGTCACTCTCTGGACAGCAGCTTTCTAGGGCTAGGGAAATTGCACATAATGAATAGCCCCACTGAATAGAGATTCAATCGCTCTCTTCCTCTGAAAAGAGGACAGCTTAACAGTCAGGCTGATGATGACACTTTTTGGGGGGTCCTTTTCTTGTATTTTAAGAAATAAAAACAAGGGCATCCTACAGAATAATGACATAGAAATAATATTCTACTTGTGAATGAGTGTAATGAATACAGAGAAAATTGTGGACAATTAGCCTGATGCATCTTTCTAGGCACAGCCACGCCTTTCCCATTCTTCCTTCTCCATTCTGCCCAGGTTTTTTGAGGACATGTAGACAGTTGGTCATTTTTGGACTCACTAGCTTTTTCTCTTATTAGCTGTTGGAGAGTGGGTTGTTTGCTTTTCAGTCCTGAAATTCCGTTTTACACTGAGAGTTTCAATGAGGAAGTGAGTGACCACCCCCAAAGGGTGGTATCCTGAAAGCTCTTAAGCTGCCAGAGCAATGACTGGGAAAGACAGCAGACAGAAGAAAATATTAAGCTAAGGTTTGGGAGGAACTGGTACCCAAAAGCTGTGATAGACAGTGAAACTCCTCTGATTTGATGCTCAGAGGCCTGGGTGATGAGGACAGTAGGTGATATCCAAAAAGCACCCAGTTTTGATGGGGCTGGAGGGCTGGTCTTGTTTTGGAATGATTTGTTCGGTGCCCACTATGGCCAATCATTGGCTTTATGGTTGTGGTATCTAATTGGTTGTCTACTTGACTCCATCTGGCAGTAACTAAAACTCAAACTAAGCAGCTCGGCACACCTGCGAGGGATTTCTCTTGGTTGAACCATCTAAGGTATGAGACCCACCATAAATCTGGATCATCTGAGGCCAGAAGACCTAATCTAAATCTGGGCCACAACTTCCGGTGGCAGCCCACATAAGAGAAGGGGGCTTGTGTTCCTTATCTGTTTGCCCTCCTTATCAGGAGGAAGAAGGGTGGCATTAGAGGAGTTGCCAGCAATGCAGGGGGAGCAGGAAATGAATGTGCCATGCTAATAAAGGTACCACCATGTGGCAGAGCATAAGTAAGGAATATGGGTTAATTTAAGTGTAAGAGTTAGCTAGTAATAAGCCTGAGCTATTGGCCAAGCATTTATAAGTAATATTAAGCCTCTGAGTTGGTTATTTGAGACCAGATGGTTGGGACAGGGAAATACCCTTTTACACTATTTTTTGGAATTCCAATGAGGACTGAAAACTGACAGCTCTCTAGGATATCCCTGGGATAGTATATCAGTTCTGTTCTATAGAGAACCCTGATTGATACAATGATGATCAGATAAGCTCTGCCTAGCAGAGGTACAAAGCACATTTCCTTGGCTCTAACCTTGATTTCTGATTAAGCTCCTGGTCTTACTGGCTGTTAATTCAGTGAAAAGTGATAACTGCCCAGTGTTTGAAATTTCTCCATTTCTTTAGAAGAATCTTTTTTTTTCTTTCGACACCACACTTTGAAATTCACCTTTCATTTCATAAAAAAAAAAAAGCTCCCCTAAAGAATAATATTAAAGGAAACTCAGCATATATTTGCAAGAATCAGTTCTCCCAATAGGAGGAGTTCAGACATGGCTCTCTGTCACCCCAAGCCAGAAAGGAGTCCTTCCACTCACTCATCTTGAATCGACTTTAAACTCCATTGCTTTAGTCATTAGGGTGGGCTGGCAGTTCTTGACCCATCTGAAATCATCCTTTTTTGTCTCCATGCCTCTGCCTGCTCTGACACAGACACCCAGGCTATGATTTCTTTTTGACACCCCAGATGTTTGAACTCAGGCAGAGGATCTTTACAATCTAATAAATAGAGAAGTGCGATGTATTTACCCCATATCTATAGACATTCAGGCCTATCTCACAAAGAAAATTAATTCATCTCTAAGGCTCAGGGCTTCCCAACTGCTTCAAAGTCATGCACTCATAAGCATTGATGTGAATATGTGCATATACATACAGGGCTTAAGAAACAGAGTCCTCTGTACACTGCTGCAGCTGGGCTTGGGGACTAGTAAAACACAGCTGGGAATTCTTTTCAATTCATAATGGGCTCTACTCCAAGCTTCAACCATCCCACTGTTTGTTTAAAAACCCTTATTCAGCTCTCAGGGGACATACGAATTCCTACAGGGAGTCGTGGGTAAGAAGACACAAATCGTTCCTGCTGTGGTCCAGAGGGCATGAGCCAACCTCTTTGGAGGCTAAGTGAGGGCAGGCAGGAAAGTGTTGGGATTTTCCTTTTTGTCCCTGGATAGCTTCTGGCAGAGACTAGCAGTACCTACAAGGGAAGAAAATAGTTTTGTTTATTTATTATTAATAATAAAACCTTCCCCACTCTTTTCTATTGTGTTTTCATTTAAAAAATATGATGCCACTAGGATAAGATAGTTTGAGAAGTTTCTCTATGAAAACAAGATGCCCTCTATATAGCAAAGGGTCAAGCCACAAAATGACCCTTCCCTCCCTAATCTATTTGGCTTAATTATAAAAGCATCTGAAAGAGTCTCTGAATATTAACTTTTGCTCTGGATATGGAGGCTAGGTTTCTCTTTTCTGCTCTGCTTGGGAACACGAGTCAAGTTTACATTCACTAGCTTTTCAGTGAAAAGAAGCCAAGCTGGGCAGTATATATGAGCACATAAAGATAAAATTCAAATGTCAGTATCAGCACGAAAGTGAGAAAGCCAAAGAAACCCGCTCCATGTTCTGCAGTGACCCGCAATTGGTCTATTGATGCATAAATTTTAGTTGGAAGGAAATAGATTCCCCAACAATAATTCTGAACGTTAATTTTAAGTGCTCTCCCACAGATTTACTTCACTTCTGAAAATACCATGATTCAAATTAATGATCCCTTTGTTTGAACAGGAGAGATGCGGAGGTGAGCACAATGTTCCGCCGATGCCTGTTTCAGAGACAAGGCTCTGGGTCACATGTCTGTGTTATCCTCGAAATGAGCAGGACTCAAGCAGGAATCTAGGCCAGTCTTCCTGTCTCCGAGAGACAGAGGAACGCAAATGCCCTAGAAAGACAAATGATAACACTTTTAAAACATGAAAGTCAGGGGTTGAGTGATTATCAATTATTGAGGGCCGTGAGGAATGAAAAGGTGGAGTATAGAGGATTTGCAGCACGGTGAAACCAGTCTATGTGATGCTACAAGAGTGGACCCGGGTCACTGTCCTTTGTCGAACTCCATAGAATGTTTACCATCAAGAGTGAACCATGATACAAACTAAGAAATTTGAGTGATGGTGATGATAGGTTGCTATGCCTACACATATTTACACATGCCCCTTTTTGTGGGGTATTGATAATGGGAGCGCTGTAAATATGTGAGGCAATAGGAAATGTCTTTGATTTCTGCTCAAATATTTTAGAATAAAGATGTGTTTAATCTTTTGACAAGGTTACATTACAGCATCCTTGAAAAAAAGTTTTGTAAAAAAAAAAAATCAGAATTTCTCCACTTAACCTCCTTGTTATCCACAAATAGATAAGAGGGGATATTGCAATCATGGTTTCCGTATCCCAGTTCAGGACTAATCCTTGGCAAAACTTTTCCCCATTCTTTTCTTTTATTCAATGTTTAATGACAGCCAACTACTGGGCAGGTTCTGTGACAAATGTTAAGGATAGAGTGGTATGACCCTGGCCTTGTCTCCTGCAGAACTGAGAGCCTTGAGGTAGAGAGGAGCTTACAAGCATGCAAGCTGCTTCACTGGAGAAGGGTGACGGTAACAGCAGCTGTTAACAAGGGAGGGGTGCTTAGAAACACACAGGGGACAAGCACACAGTCACACACACAGAAGGGGTCAGGGAACACTCTCTAGAGTGTTCTGGTAAGAGCAGAAGAACCAGGACTCAGGGGAAGGATGGGAAGTCGGTGTGTGTGGTAAAGCAGTACAGAAGGCAACATGTTCAGCTTTTCGTTAATGGTTTTGGAGAAGGTGTGAGCTTCTCCTGACTAGAGCAGTCCAGCTCCAGTGGTTGTTTCTGCTTATACTCTTCATGAAGGAATGGTCAGTGAGTATCAGTATGAGCAACTGAGTGTGTTAAATAACCCGCTTCTGCACTCATCAAAGCAGGCATACCGGGACTTATTATGGATCAAGATAAGATTCGATACAAGGATGATATTACCTATTATTTCCATGACCATTTTTGACAACTAACAGCAATGGTCTGGGATATTATTTTTTAATTTATCTTTGAAATAATGTATTTGCATTCATGCATGTTCTTGAAATTTTCATTATATGCTAAAGGCAACAAATTAAATATTTCTGACTTTATTTCCTTAAACAACATGTCCTGAAATGTATCCCAGTAGGCTAACCCACCCCCTTTCCTTTGAATGCATTTTGTGTACACAACATGCAATTGTACTATTAAAACAGACACTTTTTTTTGGATTCAATAACCCAGGGCCTTGTGCTTGCTAGGCAAGCGCTCTACCACTGAGCTAAATCCCCAACCCAAACAGACCCTTTTTAATCTTTCACATAATCCTACAGCAGTGGCCTTGTGTGTTCTCGCTGAGGGCACTTCCAGAAGGTGAACTGCTGAAATACAAGCACACTGTGCATTTGACAGCAATACACCTCTTCCCTAGAGGTCATTCCAGTTTGCACTCCCACAAGTAATATCTGAGGTTACATTTTCCCCACAGTTGATACATAGTTTGGACCTTTCCCTGATAGTTGAAAAATGATAAAAACAGATTAATTCTAATTTTCATTTCTCTTATTATCACTGAAAGTTTCTCTTACCTCTTTGACAGAACGTTATTTTTTGGGTTTGGTTTGGTTTTTTCGAGACAGGGTTTCTCTGTGTAGCTTTGCACCTTTCCTGGAACTTGCTTTGGGGACCAGGCTGGCCTCGAACTCACAGAGATCCGCCTGCCTCTGCCTCCTGAGTGCTGGGATTAAAGGCATGTACCACTACTGCCTGGCCTGGGCTTTTTTTTTTAATTTATTTTTTATGTTTTTATTTATGTTTGTGGGGTGTGTGTGTGTGTGTGTGTGTGTGTGTGTGTGTGTGTGGTGTGCGTGGTGTGTGTGAGTGTTTGTATCTGTGTGTATGTCTGTGTCTCCGTGTGTCTGTCTGTCTATCTCTGTGTGCACATGTGCAGGTGCCTGTGACTTGAGGTGTTGGGTCTCCCTGGAGATGGATTTACAGGAGTTTGTAAGGCCCTTGAAGTGGATACCTGAAACTAAACTCAAAGTCTCCTATAAAAGCAGCAAGCAGTCTTATACACTAAGCCAGTCTCTCCAGCCTGGAAGAGATTTTTGCAACAAAACAATTATTTGCATTCTCTTTCTGTGAACTCTGCATACAGAAATTGACTCAGTGTTTAACATGATCTGACTTCTTTATTGGTGTAAGTTCTGTGAAGATCTCAATATGATAGATATGGCAAATTGTTTCCTTAGACTTGGCTGAGAATGGCCTAAATATGGTTGAGGACTGAACTTGTTTTAGCTTACTCCCTAAATGGGAAATGAGAACACACACACTAGATCAAGTGGTGTAGGGAATTCTGAACTACTTTCAAAGAAATCTTTTGCTTGGATTAAAAAACCCTGCCATCAACATAGAGGGAAAAATTTATTTCCATCTTTAAATATCTTCCCATTACTCATCTCCATCACTTACAAAGCCAATGCATTTACAGTGACAGGGTCATTTCATCCCTTGACTCTCTAAAGACAGACACATGCCATGTGCCTAAATTCAGCTTTCATTAAGAATGTTGGAAGGTAGTTCTCCAATTGGAAGAGATATAGGGCAATGCCACCAGTTATATCCTTCAATATTGTCTGTCTAGGTGACATCTGTCAAATTCAAGACCTCTAGTTATAACTGTAGCTCTGCATTGCTTTCAATAAATGCCCTTATTGTCAACTATTTCCTAATGCATTTGTTTTGTTTTTTCCTTTTTGAGAAGGGAAGTATGGATTCTACCACTCCATGCCTCTCTACTTAGATTCCTTTTACTATTACTGTTACTACGTCTGATGAATTCACTTTTGCTGAAGGTGATCCAGATAATTACCAACCAATTCAATCAGAATTTCTGTGGCACTTGCCTTTAATCCCAGTACTTGGGAGGCAGAGAGAGGTGGGTCTCTGAGTTCGAGGCCAGCCTGGTCTACAGAATTCCTCATTAAATAGATTTGCCTACTGCTCGTGCTGTGTGAGAACTGAGGCCCAACAAACTAATAGTAGACTTGAAACTGATGAAATCATTGTTTCTATTCTTTGTATATCTGACAACAGGTTATTAATTACTTTAACTCGAAACGGCATTAGGGACAGAGACTGTCGCCGTCTCTCTCTGTGTCTCTGTGTGTCTATGTCTCTCTGTGTCCCTCTTTCTGGGTCTGTGTCTCTGTCTATTTTATCCTTTCCTTTCCCCCCAGTTTTGCTCACTCTGATGTAGTAGGAAGCAACAGTCGTGACGACTTCCCCATTGGACCTTTGCTGCTTTTTATTTTGTTCTGCAGGACTGTGTTTTGTCTTCATGCTCTTGCTTGGCAGACCTTGTCAAGGACAAGGACCTCATTGCCACAGCTTTGGATACTTAGTGCTCTACATGTTGCTGGGAATAGATTTTGTACAGAATGTATGTTGTGAAAGAAGTCATTAAGTTTTTAAGATTCTTTCCACTACACAGGAATATATTGGACATGCTACAATGGATTTGTCAAGTTTGGCTATAGCTAATCACACAACTAGAAAACTCTCACAAAACTGTACTTTTCTTAAAAAAAGAAAAAACCAGAAAACCCCACAAGAACAAAACAGCAGACCACTCCAGCAATTATCCTATAAAATGGGAATGTGAGTCTGAAGAAGATAAAGGTATGACTAATAGCTGTGATGCACACACAGTCCATCCACATATGTATCCAAGTATCTTCTTCCTCTTCGCGGTGATGTTTGCCTATGTATGAAGAAGGGGAATCAGTGTGGGAGAAGCTGTACAAAAGGATAGGCCTGGGAAGAGAGCGGAGAGGGAAAAAGAACAAAAGGAGGGAGCTAAAGAGAATGAAAGGAACAGACAGAGAAAGCTGGGCTTGGTTCCACTATCTGCTTTTATTCTATCAAGAGTTAAGTACAGTATTCATAGGAATCAACCTTTCAAACAGACATTTAAAAAGAGCTGAGAAGGAGACCATAGCAGACAAAGAAAGCTTGTCCCGTGGAAAGTCTACAAAAACCAGCGTGGACATGGACAGCATATCTCTAAAGGCAGTTCCTTTCCCCTACAGCTCCACAGCACACCGCACCCCCATTTCCATTCATTTAGTGGAGGTCATTGAGTTGTGCTGTGTAAGACATGGTACCGATGTGAACATGAGGACTATAGCGAGATGATTGCAATAGGCATCTACCATCCAACACATTACATTTAAACCTTCAGCTAGACCCTAAAACAGCAATTCATATTTGCAAGGAAAATGATAAAGAGTATGAAATCTTCTAAGAGGGGAGATCCTCAGCTGATGACTTGATTGGTAGTTTTATATTTCCTTTTCAAAGTGACATTTTTCTAAATGTCTAAACTTCTCAGTACTCCAATGTGCATAAAATGAAACAACTCATTATTTTGAAGTATTTATTTCAAGTCTGACCAAGATAACAGCCCATTTTTGAATTCTATGTTATTATTATTTGTGTTACTTATGTGACCATACACATATGCTAGTACTCTTCATTAGAAGCATTTGCCTTCAAGGACTATGATATCAATATATGAATATACATATGCAATGTGTGATGGAGCCAACTATTTATAGAAATATGACTTTAGAAGCTCTTCCGTTATTTGGACATATTCACTGCAGAATGCCACAGGAAGAGTAGAGTCAAACTTGATACCAAGGAAAGTCATATGGAAGGGTTGGGGTTTCAGTCAATGTAATAGATATAGTAGAATTTGAAGATGTTATGTAACTGGCACGCCCTGACACCTTCAATGCTGTTATTACAAAAAATGATGTTAGGTTCACTTTGGGGGGCAGTGGTAGAGAAGGGCCGCTTTTTAAATTTTAGATTTAAATTATTTCTGAGCACATTTGTAAAATGTATAATTTTATCATTATAATATTGATGATGGATTTGGGAAGGGATTTCTGCATCCATATTAGGAATACCACTAAGATAAACTTAAGAAATAAGTAGAACCAATCAGCTTGAGGTATGCCAATCATTGCTTCCTGTAATACAAAGAAATCGAGCTCTGAGTCTAGTCCTGCAGGAAACATTGATTCTAACGGAGGAAGGGCCAACATCGGGTCTTCGGCTTTGTTCCTAGCTTGACCTTCCAGTGAACAATTCCATTTGGGAAAACAAAAGTAGTAATTTTGCTTTAGTGAAGCAATAGATCAGGGCGGGCTCACCCTTGTTTCAACCAGTGTAGTCAAAAGTAAAAGGTGTTAGGAAGAAAGCTGTAGTTATGGCAGCAGGAGCTGAGGCTGCCTCAGCTTAGACCCGCCAAGGAGCCTGAGTGGCTTGGAGAAAACTGGACAGATCTTTTGTCCAGTGGACAAAGGTGACCCTAACACAGAGGTCAGGGAACTTGAAAGAAGGGCAGAGGTGAGCAAAGTTCACCACAACATGACTGCCAAGGACTTAGCACCAATATGCAGAGAAAGGAGTGTGAGCCTTGGGGATCTACCTTCAAAGGGGGAACACAGATGGTCACGGAGCCATAAGTGCAAATCCTAAGGCGGCTGCTGAGGCTCTGGCTGAGCTGGCTCCCAGCACTTCATATTGGCCATGTCATTGTCAATTCTGTCTACCAGGCAGTGACTATTGCTACCATTTCAGGGGCCTCAAAACTGCATTATAATTTCAGTGCTGTTAAGAGAAACTAAAGGTTTCAACAAAATGAACCCCTGTAACCAGAGATATGGAGTTCTTCTTCCCTGAAAGCAGCTTTATAGCATATAAAACCAACCTTCCTCTCTGCAATTAAACCAGAACAAGATAGATGTGTCTCATTCCTTGACATAATGGCCTTGAGGCATCTTAATGGAAACACTCTAATAAAAGTTTATCTCAAATACTGACCAATCCTTTAGCACTGGCTATAGGAGATGGCTGGGTAGCAGCCCCAAGCATTCAGGCTTATCGGAAAAGACGTTCCTATGTCAAAACGAAGTGATGAAGAAATCAGGGTGAATTGTGAGATGGGGAAGGATGAGAAAAACACAATTACATCTGGACAGAGTCCTTCACCTCACAATTTCAGAGAACCAATATCCGAGCTTTCAGTCAAAAGTCTTCTGAGGGCTGCCTGATAACTCTGTCAGGCCATCCACAGTGGCTAGGAAGTAGAGGCAGAAAGACCCATGATCTCCCTCTTCTCTGGGAAGTGTGTGAAAGAGAACACGGTATTCACACTGTGGTTCTCACACAGGAAGCAGGTTCCTTCAGAAGGAATTCCCTTTCTAGTTCTCTAAAAGAAAGAAAAAACAGGACAAAACAAAACAAGATCTTTGAGCTTGCCTTAAAGAAAACCCCAAGAACAACTCAGAAAGAAGCACAAAGTTTCCCCGCCTGCCATTAATTCAGTGTCCCCACATAGATGGCCCTGAATTGCATTTCCCTTAGAGTGTTTCCCTTTTCCACAGGAATAGTGACATTTCTGCACCTGGCCTTCCATAATGACTGTATTCCACAACTCCAGGCCCTGTTCATACACACGGATTTTGTTTTTCACCCAGTGACCTCAGCAGGGAACTAGGCACTGAGTGATCCTCATTTCAATCCATGCTACCTGGTGACAAGTTGGTGCTCAGAGTACAAACAGAAACCAGGTCACCTTAATTTCAGAGGAAACAAGGGAGTTTGAGCTACTGTAGGTAGTCATTTTCATGTCAAAAGCAGTTGCTTAAGATCTTCAGCTGTCCTTACTGAAGAGGAAAGCAGGGCCCAGCTGACACTGATTTAGCAGCCAAAACCGGAATTCATTTGCTGAACTCACTTCCTGTCACTCATCTCTGCTTGGGTAAGCCACCTTGCTTTACTGTTGTGGTCAACTTCAGCCCTGGGAAAGGCCATCCTGAATAGTAGTCACAGTCAATGAACTTCAGAAACTCATCCAGTCCTGAACCAAGGCCATGGGCTTAAGTTGGTCTCAGTTCAAGTCTACATCTTACAAGCTGCTAGCGAATCTGGGCGAGTCGTTCACTTCCCTAAACTTAAAGCTTGCAAGTCTGTGTAAGAGCAGCTACTTCACCTGGGCATTAGGGGAGAAATTCCAATAATGGTGATAAAGAAAAGGTCCTGGTAGGTAGGGGTTCTGAGAAGGTAGGTCTGAATACAGTTTCTCAGGCCAGGGATTTGGCTGAAATCTTCATGTGTCTTCAGAATCATTTGCTGCTTCTGTCTTCTGGCCACAAAGTAACGCTTTTTGAAAAGGAAGCAGATCCGATGTGTTTCTGTTCTGCATTCTACGGGTGCCCTCTTTGTTGGGCTACACTCATACTGCCACAGTGAATAATGAAAGTTCTATAATGTTTTCACTCAACTTCTGCCTCTTGGCAGCCATGACTGAAATCACCCTGCAGCTGTCACTGGCAACAGGGATCCCTGGCCAATCACTGACAGCCACCCTGCTGTGAGAGGCAGCTGCTCCAGAGTATTTCAAGCAGGAAAGTGACAGAGCCATATGCTACCAGGAATCCCCCCATGAGGGCAGGGCTCCCCCCAAAGGATCAGAACTCCTGTTTCCAACTTCTGCCAAACAGCTAAACATATGATCTTCCTGAGATCTTGCTAATTACAGTGTGAGACAGAAGACAAAGACTCAGACAACCCCAGGGACATACAAAGTCCTGTCCAAGCCGCTGGGTCCCAGTGTGCAGTTTCAGGGGAGGTGGGTTGTTGTGAAGACCCTTTATGCCTCTTCATTCAGGCCATGGAATCGTAGATGCAACTACAGACGAAACAATGGTGATGTGTAACTTAGACTCACACACATCATCTTCAGATCCACAGCACGCTCCTCCAAATGCTGCAAATTCAGTAAATCTGTGGGGGAAATCTAGAATCAAAGGCTTCTCTCAAATTCTTCCTCCAGAAAGCATTTTCCACTGATGGCTTGGAAAACTCTGGTGTCTTGGACTACATGTTCTATAAAAGGTGTATCTAAACTTGTCTTGGTAAAGTGATACTTTAGTTCCAGACATCAGAGCTTCTAATATGTTGGGATTTACTATGCACAGCATTTCCTAAATACTGAGATTATGGAGTGTGAGTGTGTGTGTGTGTGTGTGTGTGTGTGTGTGTGTGTGTGTGTGTCTGTCTGTCTGTCTTTCTGTGTGTCTGACTGTCTCTCTGTGAGTATGCACTCACTTGTACGTGTGGATGTGTGTGCATGTGCACACGACAATTTCAGGAACATATTTTCCCTGCAGCATTGGGGAAAAGCCTGGACTAGAAACAACTTGAGAACTAAGACATTTGTCTTTATTACTCTTAGATCCTAGATGATGTCTAGGATAAAGTAGGTATTTGATGTTTGTTGGAAAATTAATGATGCTAAAGGGATTCCTCAGATTTACTTATGTATCATGGGAAAGAAAACAGTGTATGGTCAAGCTAAGGAAATAGATGCTAGGTTGCGTCCAGTCAATCTCACAGTAAAATTTAGGAGAATGCAAAAACGTAAAATTAAAAGGCTTGATATAATACCAGGAAACAAGAACATGGTTAGCCACATGAATAGAAAATAAAAAATATTTTATTGCATAAAACTCAGTAAGTAATGCTTTGTGAATGAATTTCATCTTCACTTTGCCTAGGGACTAATGAGGAATGGGGACCTGAAGGCTGCATGCCTCAAGGTGTCTTATTCATCTTCATTTTTCCTTGAGCAAGTAAGGAAGGCGAACACGTTCTGCAAGCATGCTGGCCCTACAGGCTGGAGGAAGCACATGCCCTCACCTGAGCCTTTCTTTCATGCCCTCCACCACATACCACAAGCTTATACCACACACTAGCCTCCACTGCCCCTTCTGCAGTCCTTCCCTAGCCCACCAGCTGTATGGCAACCATCTGGACCACTGCAGTCCAGCAATATGGCTAATGAGTGTCCTGCAGAGCAGCATAGACACAATAAGGAATCCCACATCAGCTGCCAGGATGCAAGTTGCCAAGGCTAGTGCCTCTCTCCCATGGAGACTTCCAGAGATACTAGAGAGATGGGCTAGGGACCTGTGCTTGGCTTACACCTGGCAGGATCCAAGGAGATAAAAAGTTCACCTATATGCTGAGAGAATAAGTAATGGTGCTGGAAAATGTAGGGCTATAGACACTCCTATGAATTATTAACAGAAGCATGGCCTGTAAATAATAAATAGTATATTGACTCATGTTGTACTGAGCACTGATTTAAGCACTTTATATATGTTTATGTTCATCATTCTCAGAAAATCTCAGTGAAGTAGGTGCTATTTCCATCTCCAGTTTAGAGATGTGGAAACTGAGGCACACAAGAGGAAGTTATCTTCATGTCATATAGTCAGTTGGGACTTCTACAAATTTTAAGTTTTTACATGCTCAGATTACTTCCAGATATCTGGCTTGGGGAAATACCAGCTAATATATAAGGAAGACTATAAAGATGTTAATCGTAATATCATTTATAAAAGCAAATTCAGATACAGTACTTATGTATAAAGTTCTAAAAATAATTAAAATTTTAAATTAAAAAAGCAAATGGAGAACAGCATACTTACATATAATGGAATGGTCATTTAAATTACCATAATCACATTAGAGAGTGATTGTTTGGAAGGAGTCTGGTGGAAAATCCACCTCAACTTCCCTCCCTATCTCTTTCCCTAAGCCCGCCCCTTCAAAGCCTGCCAAACACAGCTCCTCCCCCAGAGAGGCTCAAGAACACTCCCACGGGGGATATAAGCAGCATCTCTGAAAAGAGACATGTGGTTCTCTTCCCTGTCTCTTCATCTCCTCTCTGCAGGGCTGGGTATCACTTGGGAATGCTTTACCATTAACCCTGGGCTTTTCCTGATTCGGTCTGATTCAGTTTGCTGCAGCAGAGAGGCCTTCAGGGTGCAAAACACTTATCAGTAACACCTAAGTTTGATGAGAAAAAATATATATATGAAAAATTATTGAATCAATAAATCAAAGTGGAGAATGATGCCCATTGTATAGTTCTATTCATATAAAACCTGACTCTTAGAAAGTAATATTATCTGTGTATGGAAGGAGACACATCATTTTGTTTGTGCAATGAGAGGAAACATCAAATCTGAGAGGAGTGGCCCACTTTTTAAAACATAAATGTCCCATTTCTTCTTAAGGAAAAGTTATTTGTGCATCACTGTGTAACTAAAAATGCATAGGCAGTTAAAGCATTGTTAAAAGTTTCATCAGAAGCATTGTTAAAAGTTTCATCAGAAAAATTAATACACACAAAACTACCAAGTGAGTGAGGTGGGGGGGACGGGCAGAGCAGACAACTCAGCTCGCTGTCTCCATGAGGTTTGGGCTGGCCTGATAAACACTTGAAAGATATCACCTCAGTTTTCTCTTTCCATCAATTCTCTTAAATCCTCCATTTTCTTCTTTATTATTTATTTTCCTAAAGCCTGTAGTATTTATTGGGAGGAGAGTCTGGTGGGGGAAGAACTTTGGTAGGCCGTCAAATTATCTGCATCTTGCGTTGAAGGCAAAGAAGGGTGTTATTTGTGAAGAGTAAGATAAGTCAGTTGTATTTCTTCAGTGTACAAAAATACTTTTAAATCTCTGGTAGAATATCTATAATCAAGCAAAATCTCTTCCTGAGCTCCGAGGGATTCTATGTTGCCAAAAAATACAATTACTTTTCAGAACTTTCAAACAAACTGTAGGAAAATGTCAGAATCCAAAATAAAAATCTGCAAAGAAACTCATTTCAATGGATCCCATCTTGTCTGTAAGGTGCCAGCTTGCTGGTTTCATTGGAATGCATTGGGTTGCATTTGTCTTGTGAGCACTGAGTCATTTCTGCCTAGCATAGAATTCTGTCAGCGGAAACCCGTGGGCCTGCCTGGTGTGAGATTCTGTATAAGGCCCGTGTCTGTCTTCTGGTGGAACTCAGTGTCCCACTGGATCTGCTGCACACACAGTGAAATGATGACAGTCTCCAAACTGATTACAAGTAATTACAGAGTGACAAATCTCAGGGACTTCCAGAAAACCTTTAAATCTTCTGAAGTAGACACAGACTTCAGTGACTATCTTCAAACTCGAAGGCCACTGTCTCTGACTAAAGGCTATGTGGAAGGCTCTGTTCTTGGGTCTCAGCTAGTCCTTGGAGGGGCTGGGGGCGGGGGTGGAGGGAAGTCTCAAATTGAGTATCTACTTGTGTTATTAATGTTACTTCAAGTTCTCACACCTCCTGCCTTATTTAGTACCCATAAGCCTCTAAAATGTTGCTATTCCTCTCGTTTTCCACAATGGGCCACTGAAGTCATTTCATGTAAAGCCCACAACCCATGTATTATATGTCAGACTCAGAATTTGAACCAAGAGCCATCTTAATCTAAAGTCCAGATTCTTTCCATTTAATAGCCAAGAAAGATTACATTGATTTGGTTAGATTGATAAGATAGTACTGACGGGCTATTGTCCTTGTCTGTTCTATATAAAGCAATCAGAATCTTTCTCTAATTATATACAGCTGTAATTGAGAATCAGGCAAGGGGAGGTTCTAGTGTATTCAGACACTTTGTACCTCAGTAGAACAGGATCTGTCCATTCCACAGGTGATCACCCAAGGGAAGAATTACTTTGGCACTGAGAAAACATGGCCCTGTCAGGTTGTATTAGAAGCACCTATACTGTTCCACTGGAAAGGAGTGTGGTGAGTTTAAAAAAAAATAGCCCCCATAAGAAGTGGCACTATTGGGGGTGTGGCTTTGTTGGAGTAGGTGTGGCTTTGTCGGAGGAAGTGTATCACTGTGGGAGCAGGCTTTGAGGTCTCCTATGCTCAAGCTATGCTCAGTGTGACACACAGTTGCACTTGCTGCTTATGGATCAAGATGTGGAACTCTCAGGTCCTTCTCCAGCACCATGTCTGCCTGCATGCTGCCATGGACTAAACCTCTGAAAATGTAAGCTAGCTCCAATTAAATGTTTTCCTTTGTAAGAGTTGCTATGGTCATGGTGTCTCTTCACAGCCATAGAAACCCTAACTAAACAAGGAACAAAGGTGTTACCTTGCTGGAGATTCAGAGTCCCAAATACAAAATGAGTCGCCAAGGAGGGCAGTTGATGACAACAGTCAAGGCACACATCGTAGCGAGTGGTCACATCATGAGCCAGGAAGGCTAGAGGGAAAAGGGTAAGAGGAGGGCGGGCCCCCAAACCCTTTCAAGGGGGAACACACTCAATTACCTATGGACATTCTCTAACTCCATAGTACCCCCAAATGCTGCAACCCTGGACATCAAGACTCTGTGTGCAGACGTTTGGGGACATCTACTAGACTGCAATAGTAGTAAAACCTAGCTTCATTTCCCCATGCTACGCCTCATCAAAGTAGGACGGCTTCATCTCAGTCATCCCTAGGACCTGCAGTCCACCTCAGTGGTTTCCCTCCTTCAGCTGTCCAGAATGGAGGGAACACTTGGTCTCATTATTGCAGAACAGCAAACACTAGTTACAAAGGAAGAATGTGCCCTCCCTGTCCCTTGGAGCCATGACAGTCAATGACAGGCAACACCTTCTGTAACAGGCCCAACACAATACTGGCAGAACCTGATGCCCCACTCAGACTTGAGGCCTCCACACCCTGCCACAGAAGAGGTCAGAAACAGCTCAGAGAAAGTGAAAAGTCTGAGTGGGACCACACGGAGTCTCTCAGGAACAAGTGTGGTTCTTGATCTGGAACCCAAGAATCATAAGGTTAACAGAAAACAGAACTAGTCTTTTCAAGAGTGCTGGGTACACCCTTGCAGTTCTTTATTAAATTATGCTTTGGGCACTGTTTTATGTATATACTATATTCAACAAAAAAGTAAATAATCACTAAAATACATTCATAAGACCAAAAAATACAAATCCTAGTGTTGCTACAATTGCACCTACATAAATATAATCTCTACCTCTGAAGGCTACAACAGTAGATAAACTGAAGAAAATCATATGGCTCTTTAGAACACTTGATTTTTTTTTTCATTTTTTTCCCAAGTGTCCTTAATATATGGAACAAGAAAGCAGTCAACTTAGGTTCTAGAGGTAATGTATTTTTTATGGACTTCTAATTCTTTGATGTTGGGGTTTTCCACTCTAATTTTAATTAGGAATTTAGGTTTCTGAGTGTTGAAATCTGATGTCTTTTGGGATCAAAGTTTTGTGTTAACAAGACTCTCTCTCTCTCATATATATATATGTATAAAATCTGGCTTCTGAAAGTAGCTCTGCTAAACCCCAGTGTGCATTGCTATTTTGTCACATTGTAGTTCTAGTGATGGGGGGGGGGGAGAAAAAAAATAAAGTAGGCCCTGCAAGCATGATTTAAAAGTAGAGCTATACATGGAAAGATCTTTACATAAAATACATTTATTGATCAGAAGTTCATTTCAGAAACCATTATGGGTTGCTGGAAACTTGCTAAAAATTATTTCATGGAGAAGACAGATTGTAGACTTCAACAGACAAACACAAAATAGAGGATGATTAATTGCTACAGCATGTACGGACCTCAGCATGGTGGGACGCTGAGACCTTGAGTCTGACAACAACCTCGGGATCTAGCGGCATCATTGTAGCTTGTTATTGAACACCCCGTCATCCATCCCTGTGGCTTCAGTGGCAGCAAAGGAGCCAAATGGGGCTTCTTTCTGGGCAACTAGTGTTTGCTTCCAGAATTTGTTTGTTTTTGTTTCTTTGTTATATATTTATCAAATCTCCGAGTCTTCACCGAGTTTTGTTCACATGGCCTGTATTAACGAAATCACTAACTATATTGTCACAAGTCATTTGGCCAATTTCTCATGAATTTGGAGCACTTTCTGATTATCAACTGCCTTGAGGAACTCCCACTGTAGGAGGCCTTTAGAAACTTCCTCGTAGGACCAAACAAGTTAAACCAATTGAAACATTTTTTTTTTTTTTCTTCCTTAGGTAGGCAGAAATTTTTGTACTATCACTGAAAATCAATCTGGTAGTTTGTTTTACTGCAACTACAAAGAACTGTCTCATACCGCAGTTAAAAAAAAACAAAAATGAATAAAATGCAGAAAATGAGAAGCATGAGTAATTTCACACATGCTGCTAAGTACTGCCGAGTATGCCGAGAGACTAGCCTTTAATCTCTGTGGGAAGTCATAACAGCTGTAAACTCTTATTTGCTGTCAAATGCCTTTTGCACAGTTATTAGAAAAGATAGGAGGCAAGAAATCCTTCCCATTTATCTTACCTTACTTTTCTGACCCGTTTCTAGTCTCATTAACACTTTGTATGCCTTGATTTTCCCGAATGTGCGGGATTTCACCAGCCCCGGGTAGAATGATAAACTTGGATCCAAGAGGTTTGGTGGTTGCTCGCTCTGCCTTCCGGGCACCTGTCTGCTTTCTGTCTCAGCAAGCTTCTCACCTCCTGAACTCAGCTCCTGCTGTTTGTCCAATCCACTTATTAAACACTTAAGGACATAGACCCGGTGGAATTCAGACCAGTGCGGTCAACTCATCTAGAGGCATGTATCACCGAGTTTCAGCTTGCACGATGAAACGGGCCTGAAAGAGAGCGGAAGAGCTGGTGGAGAAGCAGATTTACCGAAGATGTCCGTCTCCTGAGTGAGGAAGCAGGGATCGAGATTCTTAGCAGGCTCTGAGTAATGCTGTAGCCTTTCTCCTGTTAAATAAGAACCTGGAAGGCCCTGGACCAAACAACACAGAAGAATCTCAGTACCAGCTTTAATTGGTGGTAGGAAGTCCCATGGACAATTATCTCAGCTTCAAGCAGTTAACTAGTTGAGCTGTAAGACCAACTGGCTGGTGGGTAAGCTGTGACCCGTTGATGAACTCTCTGGCTTGTTTCCAGTTTTCTATAAGTGAGGTCTGATATTGCTGGTCCTGGGAGATGCCTGGTGGTTGAATTCTTTTTGTTTTTTGTTTTTTGGTTTTTTTGGTTCAAATGCTCTTGAGTAGAAGTGGCCTGGGGTCTTTTTCTTCTAGCACTCTTTAGGACTCTCGGTAGGCTTTGGATTGTCCTGACCTCCTACTTTGGTTACTCTGAACTAAAACTCAAATAACCACAGTTTCCCAACTTTAGTGCCACTCTCCTAGTTTGGAAACAGTTCCCATGCCCCTTTAGAATTTTGAAAGATCATTCTTACGGTAAACTATGTGTAGTTGAAAATTTTCTCTGGTCCCACCTGGTCCCACCCCGCCCTGCAGTCCTGTGGTCGCTTATAAAATAATCATTCAGAGGCTTATATTAATTACCAATTGTATGGCTTAAGGCAGGCCTCTTGCTAGCTAGCTCTTATAACTTAACCTATCTCTATTAATTGCCATATGGTCGTGGCATTACCAGTCTGCTGGCAAATCTTGCTGCTGCTTTGGCGGTGACTGGGGTCTGTCTCCCCAGACTCCACCTTTCTCTTTCCTGTCTCTCTCCTTGGATTTCCTGCCTGCCTCTAAGCTGCCTTGCCATAGGCCAAAGCAGCTTGTTTATTAACCAATGGAACAACATATATTCACAGCATACAGAAAGACATCCCCCAGCAACTATGTATGAGTTGGGTAGATAAGTAGTAGATGGTTTCAATGGCATCTTACGTGTAGAGACTGTACACTCTTCGGGGATTTTTATGAGCCACTTGGCATGACCTGGTGACTTGCAATGAGCCCCCAAGTGAGAGTATATCAAAAAATTTGACAAATGCCACACAAACTAGCTATCCCTGTTCCCTAGGGTGCAAGAGCCAGGACTGACTCAGAGGATGTGGCTCCCTACCACACATCATCTCAGTAAATGTAGTAGTCTGAGTCTGTGTTACTCATTCTTGTATACCCCCTTGCTTGGCACATGTTTGGGATTCGTTTGTTGAATGAATGAATGAATGAATGAATGAATGAATGAATTTGAGACAGGATTCCCTGTTTATTCTGGTCTTTGCTGGAATGTCTGAGTCTAGGCAGACTCCTCATAGCCCCAGTGTACCTGTTGACAGGTTCCTGAGAGAGATGCCTCCTTGTTGACTCATCCTGTGATGGTTTTATTACCCAGGGGTGTTGTTCACCTTTGCCCTACCTTCTGCTCGTCTCTCCATCTACCAACTAGGTTCATGGATATCCTACACAGTACATTTTAGCAGGTAGGGAGAAAACAATGTGAAGTTTTCAGAACTCTGGTTCTAGTTCAGCCACATGGTTTCTGAGTGCCCTCAAAAACAAACAGCCTCCTGTAGTCTCTGTGTCTTCAGGAGGGCTCATGGGGATCAAAAGAGCCCGTGCACATTCCCCGGGCCCTGTGATCTGTAAAGTGCCACAATTTTCCTTTGAGTCAGAAGGAGTCCGAATTGAAATGGAGCTCTATGGTCCAAAGCAGGACATTTACTTTTCCCCAGGCTTCTGTTTCTTCATTCCTAGACAGGAAAGAATAACACCTACCATTCAAGGCTTTTAGGAGTTAATTATGTGAGCAAACAGACTGGTAAGTGTAGTTCACAACAGCCTCTTCCCTTCCCCAGTTTCCTGACTCAGATGTTTGAGATGGCATCATCATATTCTCAGTCCATCCTTCAGGTGCCCATAGTCTCAGGAAAAAAACAATCTGATCCTGCTGTGTCAGAGGAAAGGCTCTGGGGGTCAGAGTTCAGATCATCTGTCCTCATGTGCTGGCTCTTCACTTGCTAACCTTGAATCTTGAACAGGTTCCCTGTCTCTAGGCCTCCGTTAACTCTTCTCCCTGACTGAACCTATCTGAAGGAGGTTAGGCTGAAAGGAGATGTGTGTGGACGATTCAGCACAGCACCTGTGCTAGGTTGGCTTTCTGTGGGTTTTAATTACCACTGTCTCTCCAAAACCCTTCCTTTAACAGAAAGATTGGAGAGTGGGATTCAAGGGCATAGGTAAGAACTCTGCAGAGTGGCATAGATGTAGGAGTCTCCTCAGCACGCACAGCCAGGCAGAATGCCGCAACCTCTGGGCTTCATCAGCAGAAGGGAGCTGCCTTGGCCCATGGCCCTGTCTGTAATCATGGCTGCCTTTCCCATCCATTTGAAGCTGATGCCTGAAGGTAAGAACGAGGCTGGGGAAGCAAATAAAACAACCAGCAGACTGTTTGATACATTTTTTGTCAGGACTGAGCATGCCCGGCTAGATGCCAGCCATTTGCCTTCCCTGTTCTGCATCCGGACAGGTCCAGCAGAGCTGCAGTGCACACTTCATGCTGCTCAGTGGATGTCATTTCCAGGCTTGACGTAGCAACTCTGCTTCTCTTTGCCTTTGGCGTCACACTCCAGGCTAGTCTTACATCTGCCCCTAGTAGGTGGCGGCCGTAGATGAATGACCTTCTCTGGGCTTGTATCTATGAAATGGGTGTGATAATGGCAGAGAGTTGTGTGGAGTCAGATGATCCTTGTAATGAACTGTTTTTAGGCCTTGGCCTGGAACACAATCAACTTTCAGGAGTCATTTCCTGAGTATCTGCACATTAACACACCGAGGGAAAAAACAGTGCCTTGTGGGATGTTTTCTTCATATGTATGTCTGCATTTCCAAACGCTGAATCTTCTCTTCAGCCAAGTAAATTTACATGCAGAATTTATTCCTTCATTTTTAACATTCCTCGGAAATCAGGATGTTAAAATTACAACAGTATTGGTCTAGGCCTAATGTTAGTTAAAATGGAGATCGTGTGTGATTTCCCTGTGTGGTTTGTTTGCTCATTATCACTAGCCAGTAAGCATCAAAACTCTGAGCTTCCAAACCCTGGTTCCAGAAATTAAGTTTTAGTATGTCATCAGTTCTCGCAGAAAGAATACCAGAAATGAGCGTCAACAATAAAGTTATATCTTGCATGTGTAATTGCTTACACAATTACCTGTCACTTCCAACACCAGTATAATTCCTGATCTCTCTTATCAATGTGTCTCAAGCAGCTTGCCTTGTGACGGGAAGTGACTGGGTCTCAGTTCCTTGGTTCGAGTCCCCCGTCCCCCGTCCCCCCCCCCTGCCCCCCTCCCCGCACTCAGCACTCCTGATCTTCTGGGTTTGAACCCTGGATATTTTCTGGAGTTTTTGCTTGCAGGGGATCTTTTGTTTGGAAGCATGGCCTGAGGCCAGGCTTTTGCCTTTAGACCTGTTGGTGCTAGCAGAGTTCCATGAGTAACCACAGTGCCAGGATCGACCCTAAGAGCTCAGGCTCCTCTGCCGTAAACCTGCACCTCAGAGCGGGCATGATGCTTCTCCAAGGACTCGACTTGCGATGCATTATTTTCACAGAGTTCCCGGGTGCTTTTGTAAACTCAGTGTTTCAACCTATGTAGCCTGAAATAAAAACATAAAAAAAAAATAAAATAAAAAAAAATGCCCTGGCCAAATCTCACTTCTGAGTAAACACTGTCCCAAACACATTATTATAAAGGCACTTGTGGTCATCTCTCCCATTCTTTCAGGTCTCTCTGGTTCTCCTTGAGTGCCGTAGGTGCTCAATTTACAAAGATCAAAGAATACATACCTCTGAATTTCTGGGCATCTTAGTTTTAGAAACTTGATCAATTTATCAAACTATAAGGCTAAACTCTTATGTCTATTTGCCTTTGTAGACAAGATTTTATTTTAAAAAGAGGGAGCTATGCCCCAGGTCAATTATTTGGGATTTCTTTGCCTGTGAAAGCATGAAAACTATGCCTTTCCCTCCCTCCCTCCCTCCTTCCCTTCCTTCTCTCTATTCTTCCTCCCTCCTTCCACCCCTCTCTCCCTCCCTCCCTCCCTCCCTCCCTCCCTCCCTCCCTCCCTCCCTCCCTCTGTCCCCTCTCATTTTCTCTCTCTCAATGATCAATGATTCTGACAAGAAACCAGCACAGAGAGCCAGGAAAATGGAAGGTCATTGAGATGCAAGGTTTGGGCACCTCTGCAGTATCAGAGTGTGTTGTGTCTTCTAGCCCTGGACCCCACCTCATCCTCCGATAGCAGCTGGAGAATAACTGCACCCACGCCATCCTCCTGTGAACAAGTGGCAAGGAGTCCATTCTTTTCTAGCAGACCTTCTAGGCTCTAGAGTTTACAAATGTGAGTTTATAGAGGGTATATGTGTGATGTGTTAGGGGGTCCAGAATCTCTTCCCCCATCTCTCTTCCTCCCACATCCATACACACATTTGCTTTACTCTCAGATTTTTCAGAAATAAATTTTTCAGAATAAATAGAGCTTTCTTGGAGAGTAAATTATTATTTTAATTACAGTATAATGAACTTGAATCTCCTTCATTTTTGCCTTGCTTTTTTTTTTCCTTGTTGGACACAGAAGCGCTTCTACATGACATAATTACAGGTAAGAAGGAGATGTGAGTCTCTTTCACAGGCAGGAATGAACAGGTCCATCACAGACCACGAAAAGCAGGATTGGCAGCTTCCCAGACCAAGGCAGAAAGCAGGAGCATGGATGCTAGGAAAGTTGGAGACCATCCCCCTACCCTCTGCCATGCCTTTTGTATTCCACCAGCACTCGGTGGTTTTGAGAACTTGATTGTCCCCTGACCTCCCCAAGAAGTCCCCACTGGTCCTGCTGGTTGCCGAATAAAGCACAGCTTCCGTGTTCTACCGTGGCCCTGTCCCCTGGGGCCACAGTGGCCGGTTTTAGTTTCATTTTCAGAACCTGCACTGCTCCTTGCTGTTCAAGTGAGTTCTGCCTTTTCTGCACCTGTGCCTTTCCTGAGAACACTGCAAACCTCTCCTCTCTTTCTCATCTTGCCATCCCTGACCATTTCAGCGAGAGGTGGCATTTTTTCCCATCAAAGTTCACTATTGTGTCTCAGAATGAGTGTGGGCCTCAGACTCAGACAGAGGCACTTAAAATCCCACAACCTTCAGTGTGTGCCTTCCTTTAGAAAGCACATTTCTCTAAGAAGGAAAATGGATGAGAATAATACTCCTGGGGGAGGCTGGCTGTAAGAACTGTATGAGATCACATGTGAATGCACTTAGATGATCAATATGTATTTCCCTTCCCTTTACCACTCAAACAGCACTGCTTTCTTTGTGGGTTTCTGGACCACATCTTTCTGACTCTGTGAAAGCCTATGGTCCTTGGAAGCAAGAGCTTTTCTTAAGCTTATTTGAATATTCTCCAATGCTAAGAGGGGTGACTTGCAAGAACACAGTCTTCCATAAGTATTTTTGATGGTTGAATAAGTCATTTTCTGATCTTCTCCTGGACAGAAGACAATGGCGTGGAGGGGGATGTAAGGGAGAGCAGAGCTGGTCTATACAACAGAATGCCTTGGCAAGGCGTTGTCACTGTTAGTAGTAGTGATAGTTGTGGAAAGACACATTAAACAATGTATGCAGTCATCTCCTAGCCTATTTGTGCTTCCTGAGTATGAACATGAGGATTTATAATTTGAGAAGGGTCACTGGGCTTGCATTTCCTACAACAGCAAAGAGGGGACTCAGGATCACATAAAAATTAATTCACTGACATTTGATATCCTTGCACTCATAATGTAAAGCACACAATAGGTTCTCGCGGTTCCCTTTTGTGTAACTTCCTTTTAATAGACTGCCCACTGCCGTATAATCCAGATGGCTGTTGGTACATCAATGTAAAAGGATGCTTTAAATCCCACAAAAATAGGGGGGAAGCACACAAAAGCAGTGCTTCATTGGCATCCAGGCAGAGATGGTTCCTCTCTCACAATAGGGACAAAAAAAATCTTTTAAGATTCTGTATATAGAAAGGTTACTGCCCTATTATGAGGACTGTTTAACAAGGAGATACAGCCAGAGAATATCTATTCCTTAGGAGAAGATCTCTGGCCTCTCTTGGGGAGAAAGAAGAAAGAACTAGATGTCAAGCTCTTGAATATTCACTGCGAAAACTTTTTAAGAACATTTTTCTTATATGACCCAAGAGCAGCCGCTGTGTCCTATCAAAAGGTAGGAATGAGCCACACTGGTGTTTAAAACTTCTCAGGATCAGCAGGTAAATTGAGACTGTCCATAGACGACTTTGAAAGCAAAACCATGAAGTATGATAGTCCTTGCCCTCTAGAAAGATAATTTTGACAGTTAAGAAAGAGTGATCAGATCTTGAAGTCATGTGTCTTTCCTCCTAGGGTAATTTGTAATATAAAATTTAGGAAAGAGGTTTCATCTTTATTTGGTTCCTCAAGAGCTTAATGTGACACCAGGATTTCATAGATAAACAATTGCTAATTATTTAAGTTTGAAGGCTGAGGACAGTAAGATGGCTCAGTGGTTAAAAGTCCTTATTGCCAAGCTTGGTGGCTTAAGATTGATCCTTATACCCCACATAAAGGTGAAAGCAGATACCAACTACACCAAATTGTCTGACCACCATACATAGTGTGCCATACACGCCTCCCCTAAATGCACACACACAATAAAAATAATAAATTTTTAAAAATTAAGGATAAATGAGTATGTGATATGGAACTAAATTAAAACCTGATTTAATAAAAGCCACACAGTTTCATAGAATAATGGGCTTTTTCAGATGAACTTGTATTGTCATATACAATATTGATAAATATAAAGCAACATAGAAACAGTGTAAATACATAATAGCATCATAATTATTTCTCCTGCTAATAGGCTGTTGAGTAATAAGAACAATCTAAATTAAACAATACTGTATTTTATTAGCATCCTTAAGACTTCCTGAATCTGTATTATTTCTCTTAAAACAATTTCAAAAGAAAGACAATCACTCTTTGTAATAATATTCTATTACAAGCAGTAGATAATCAATACCATATGACTTCTTCCTAGTGGATTAGATTCATAGCAAGAAAGAAATGTGAAGGCAAAATATAATTAGTTAATTAATCCCAGTCCCTATTCTTATCAAGATACAAACCATTTAATAAGAACCAAGTGATAAGCAGTAATGTTCTTGTAATCCCCCTCATCAAATATGAATATTAATGTAGACATATTTTCCAGTTCTCTTCTTACCTAAGTCTGACTCTGAAACACAAACAAAGACAAATATCTTAGAATTGTTTTCCATCTCCTTGGCAGAGAGCTTGTGCTCACACTCTTTCTGAAGTGGGTACACTCTGTAGCGTGAGCTGCTTCTGAGCCTTTGCTTTATAATGTGCATGTGAAACTGACATTCGAGAGGTCAGCCATACAAGAGAGAATTCACATTGTGAGGTATGCCCTTTTACATATTTCCCTTCAATCATGTATCTGTCATTTTGAGCTATGTTTTTCCCCTAATCAATAAAAGAGTAGGAAGAATTCTTTGGAAAACATAAGACATACTGTCTTTGTTTCACATTAATCATCCTATAGCAATACCTTTGTCTAGAAATTACCTTTTAACCCCCCAGATACTCTCTGATTGTTTATACATTGTAAAGGATGAGAATATTGTCCTGACAACTAAGAGGAAACCTCCCCACCACCACCCCTGAAGTTAATCAAGATACAGCGTAATGCTTACTGTGGGCTTTTCAGGGTTGGCGGAGATTATGAAAATGTGCTCTGTGCCTCCCACCTCAATCTAGATCAAAGTATTTTGGACATATTTGTCTGCTTACATTGGGGGGAAAAAGTGTTTGCTTTTAATCTTTGTGTGGGTTTAATTGTCTACATTTTGCTATAGTAATGATGCGTCGACGGGAAGACAGCTTACAGCCATCAAACACAGTTACTGTTAATGGATGAGAGAGGCAGTGAGCATTCAAGGCAGGGAGCATGGACGCCATCTTACAAGATACCCTGCTTCAAAAACATATACTAAGAAAAGGAATCTTCCAGAGCTAGATGACAGGATCCAGGTTTGTGCTCTAGAGCAATGCAGGGCTGGGGCAACCACAGAGATCCAATCAGTGATATTCCTGGTGGAGGGAATCTGGGTCGATTATTATGGGGAGATTTGAGTTGACCTTAGGGGTAGCAAAAGGAATATTCATCTTGTAAAAATTGATTTGGATGTATGCACTTAATGCCTGTGTTTTTTTTTAAATAGAGTATTCTTAAAGCTATTAAAGCTATATAGCTTTCACTTATGAGCATAACTGGGGGCTACTTCCAATCTGGAGGTTTCTGGACCTTATCCTATGCTGTTGCTTTTGTGCATCTCACTACTGTTTAGAGAGGGTATAGGTCAAAGAGAAAGATGATAATGGGAATGTGAGTGGGGCAGATGGGGAGTGAGTAAGAATGAAGTAAAATGTGTGTGTGTGTGTGTGTGTGTGTGTGTGTGTAAGCAATGAATACAGTTTACATACCAAAAATAATCACAAAGAAAGACCAGAAACAAAAGGGGAACTCCACAGTTATTTGAAGCTGAGGTTTTAATTGCCTTTCATCAAAATTATCATTAAATTACCTGGTGTAAGGATGTGGTGTGTTTCCTGAGGGGATGACGCTGCTGTATTTATGAATGAAGTAAAAGGGTGTCTGACATCTTCAAAAGGAATTCCCCTGGGGATGGGATGGGAAAGTCTAGAACAAGACTGCACTCGCCTTGTTGACACTGGCTTCTCAGAACATGGTCTTTACATGCTACTCTGTCCTGTCACAGACATTTTAACATTTTTATTACAAAAAAAATTAAAGCAAAAAATTTCTACAGTATTTAGTTATAGCATACATAAAATTGTCTAAATAGATTACAATCTATGTGGGGTTTGTGGCATTTCAGCTAATTTTATATCCCTGACTATGAATATATATATTTTTGAAATCTAAGAGAATTATCTTAGAAATTAGCATTGCTCTGTGGGGCTGGTTAAATTACAAATTAGTAACTTAGACTAGCTGTAGCCAAATATTCCTACAACTAAAATCAAAATAGAGCAGTGTGGTGGCACACTGGCAATCCTAGCATGTGAGAAGCAAGACAGAGGTAGGAGGATGTCCCTAAGTTTGAGATTAGAAGGGACTATCTAGTGAAATCCAAACCCACGGACCTACAGCAACAGCTTGGCCAGTAGGACACTTGCCATACAGCATGAGGACCAAATTCAGATAACCAGCACCATGGCAAATGCCAGGCTGGCAGAGCTAATCGGTCATACCAGTGCTTGGGTGAAGACAGGCAGATCCCAGGAGCTCAGGGCCCAGAGAGTCCAGCAAAGTTGGTGAGCCCCAGATTCATTGAAAGACTCTATCCCAAAAGCAAACAAATAAATAGATGTGGAGGGCCATTGAGGGAGATAGCAGACATTGACCTCTGGCCTCCACAGACAGGTACATATACATAATATACACCTGTATATATCCATATACACACCCACAAAAATACACATAGACAGCCGCACAGAAACACCACACACACACACACACACACACACACACACACACACACACACACACACACAGCCCAAACCAAAAACCAAAAGCAAACATTTTTAAACAAACAACACCTCGCTGCTCAGCAGGCGGGGATGTTTCTGTTCCTTCAGTTTGAGTATGCTCTCTGACCCACATTGAGGGGAGACAGGAGGTGAGTGAGGCAGGCTGTCTGCACATCTAACGGAGTAGTAAACAGATTTAAGCACTTAGATAACCCCGAGGGCAACACAAGAGGACAGTGACTGTTGCTAAATGCCTTTTGAGTTTGGCTCCGCCCGCACCTCAGGAAATGAAGTCGTTTGCTGACTCACACATGATGTCACTTGTTTAATGTTAAAGTTATATATAAATGTGCGCTAACTTACAGTGCCATATTCTCTCACAAAAATGTTGTTCATTCTTGAGCTAATGACGCCTTTGAGCGGACATCTTTTTTCCAGACCAGCTTCTTGGGTTGCTCCCTAATGACGGCCCTTTCCACTGAACAGTGTCCTCTCAAGGGAAGGACTTCATGCACGTAACACCCCTTCCCAAACAGGAACCTTTTCAGAGGAGTACTCCTTCTTAGAGAATCTTTGCAGGCATGTAAGACACATACAGAGGTTCAAGAAAAGCCCCCCAAAGCTTTTATGTTTGTGAAGATTCCAAACTTACACAAAGATGCAAGAATATAATTATTACAGAGAATATTAATTTTAGCCAGATTCACTGATTATTAACTTATTTGTTCTATTACTTTTGTATATGATTTATGTTATGTGTGTGTACTTTTTCCAGAACAATTTGAAAGTCAGATGTACATATCATATTCTTTAACCTTTTAGAGTCAGTGGTTCTCAACCTGCAGGTTGCGACCCCCCAAAGACCTTTGGAAAATGCAGACATTTACATTATAATTCATAACAGTAGCAAGATTATAGTTATGAAGTAGCAATGAAAATAATTTTATGGTTGAGGGTCACTATACTATGAGGAACTGTATCAAAAGGCTAAGTACTAAGGTTGAGAACCACTGCTTTAATGCAGACTTCCATTTAGAGATATTTTTACATAAATATCCACACTATTTACCTGGTCTATTCTCTTTATGATGTCACAATTATCCACTAATATAATAATTTATTTTGGATAAGTTATATGATAGATTATGTATTTATATTTCACCTTTTAAAAGCCAGACGCTAACAAGCGCTGCTTCCTAGGAAGTTCGCTGTATTAGAAACCCAGGAAGTCTAGTTGACAAGGAAACGTTTCTCCACTCCTCCAATGGGATGGAGATGCCCTTTGCAGATCGCTCAAACTTCTCTCCTAACTTCTTTTGAGATTATCTCAATATAGAGATGCTCGAGTAGACTTTCTTCCAGGAATTACAGTGACAAAGAGGACCTTATGATTTGAGTCCTTCCCAGGAGTAATGTATTCGAAGAAACTGTTTTGTTCCAAATGGGCCCTGCCTTTCCTGCTCTGTAGGCATCTGAGCCAGCTGTTCCCTGACAGGTAGAGAGAGGTCCTAGCAACAGAACACAGGCCAAAACCCGCCCTGATATGCAACTATAGTCACTGACTAGAGCAAGGCTTTGTGATGTAAGAGAGTGTCTGCAACCCGTATGCCTGGGGTCAGTGGGAAGACCTGTTCCTGTGGTCTTTTCCAACAGCTCCCAGCCATGTTTCTTGTTTTGCTTTTCGAGACAGGGTTTCTCTGTGTACTTTTGGTGCCTCCCCTGGAACTCACTTTGTAGACCAGGCTGGCCTCAAACTCCCAGAGATCCACCTGGCTCTGCCTCCCAAGTACTGGGATAAAAGGCATGCACCACCACCCACCCATGGCTCCAGCCATATTTCTCAACATTGGAGAAGTGTGTTGAAGCTCAACTTCCTAAGCTGTTACCAAAGAGAATTCCCAATAGATAGCTTTCTTTAACTGCTCACAGGAGGTGGGTTGTGCCTTCCTGATACTATACCTTGTCAGAACAGACAACGGTGTATGTGTGTGTGTGTGGCAGGGGCGGGGGGGGGGGGGGGGGGGGCGTGGCTAGGATTCCTCTCTGCCTTGGAAGGCACAGTTTCAAAACACAGATTGACACAGGGGAACCAGTGTCGTAAGGAAAGCATGTTACAGGAAAACAATGCTCACTTTAATCTCTGTTGCAAAGTACTAGAAGATAAAAGGACCAGCAGCCACTAGAGCCTTGGAAACCTCATTAATCATTTGTGATGGCCTCTTTTCATGCTTTTGAACAAGGATGTAAACAGGCTCCCAATAGGTGGGTACCCATGTTCCCGCCATCTACAACACTACATCAGTTTAAAAATGAGAACTAAAAAGCTATGGTCCACCCCTTTCTCTTAGCTAGCCCTCCTCCCCAAACATAGATATCTACATTTGAACAATCCCAAATTAGAAAGACTCCCACCAGAATATATATGTTGGGGGACTGGGGACATGGCTCAGTAGGTAAAGAGATTATTATAGAAGTCTAAATACTTGAGTTCAGCTCCCCAGAACTTATACAAAAGCCAGATGCCACAGCGCATATACTTGCAAGCCTGGTGATGGCAGGAGAATTTCTGGAAGCTTTTCGGGCAGCTAACCTGGCTTTACAAAACAGTGAACAAGAGAAACCCTGCCTCAAACAAGATAGAAGTTGAGTATTGAAACTGAGATTGTCATCTGACCTCCACATGTACACACACACACACACACACACACACACATGGTTATGCAGGCAGGCATTTAAGACAGACCCAGTTATTCTAAATGTGGGAGAAGGTGTAAGAAAACATTACTAATCAAAATTTCCAGCATCACATTATGAGAACCTCAGAATGCCCACCTCAATAAAGCTCTTGAAATGTTTCCTGGGATGGGGGTCAATGACCCACCAACAGCCCAAGGATATGTCCTTGTGCTGCTGTGGTCCAGCAAAGGGTCTCAGCCAGGGAGGATGTCCTGAAAGATGACACTAGGCAAGGAACAAATCTGAAACAGAACATGGGTGTGTGTGAAAAGCTAGATTCTCTTCTAGACCAGAAGGAGGAGGCTCCCAGAAGGCAGCTGAGCACTAGATCAGCCAGAGCAAATGATAAGTAAGGTTCCCAATGGAGATGGCTTTGACAAGAGCACTCTGGGAAACAGGGTTCTTACCCAGAGACCCATTCCCTCGTTAAGAAGTGATCCTGTTGTAAGGTGTCCAGTCAAAATTTTTACATTTAATGCTGAATGGAAGATCTTGACCACTGAAACAGATGGCCCATACTCTACTCACTGACCAGCAGTGGAGCGTGTGCGAAAGACCTGTCTCATCTTGTCCTCTTCATCAACGTCCCAATCTACAAAAGAGTCCTGCGGAGACTTGCACCACCACACACACATCACACACACACTAAATAAACAAATCTCAAGACCACTGACTCCAGGTGCAGGATGTACTCCATGAAGTAGGCACTGAGTGAGATGGGTTCTCCTACGCATCTCAGCAGAGAGTGAAGCCACCACAGACCTGGTGTCCAGACTGTGGGATGATGGACAGTGTTCTACCAGACCTTCCTGATTGTCTCGGAACAGTGAGGACCCAAAAAGGTTAAGTCTGGGACATTCTTAAGCTGAAAGTGTGCACTCTGGTGTCCTTCACAACTTCCATGATGCAATTCTAGGAAGTGAAACAGGTAGCAACAACGGCCAATATTCTATTTACTTGTTTGTTTGTTTGTTTGTTTGTTTGAGACAGGGTTTCTCTGTGTAGCCCTGGCTGTCCTGGATCTTGCTCTGTAGACCAGGCTGGCCTTGACTTACAGAGATCTGCCTGCCTTTGCATCCTGAGTGCTGGGATTAGAGGCTTGTGTCCGGCAAGGGACAGTATCTTAACTAGGAATACATTTTACCACACCCATGGCTAGAGGTCTGTGCCGTTCATCGGTCACTCAAGTTCATCAGCTCTGTAAGACACCTCTAGAGATTATCCAGCGTCCTGCAGGCATGTAGGGCAGAGGACTCTGTCTCTCTAGGATACAGGAAGCATCCTAGAATATCTGCCTCTGTAGTGGGCTGGCCAATGGTAGGCACTGCCATTGTGTGGCCACACACAATCTGAGGAGTCGAGGGGGCAGGGCTGATTTGTACTTGTGAGGGACAGGCCCTCTCCCCACTCCAGCCCTGGCAGGACAAAGTAAGGCCAGGGTAGGTTGTATAACATCTTTATAGCGTTTTGTTGTTGTTGTTGTTGTTGTTTTAAATCCTACCTTGGTGTCTAGTCTAGAATCAAATACTGGATTTGGCTAACAACCTTTCTAGGAACTATTTCCACTGGCTGTCTACATGTTTTAGAATATTGATTTCCTCTTCATTTGTGTGTGTGTGTGTGTGTGTGTGTGTGTGTGTGTGTGTGTGTGTGTGTGTGTGTGTGTGTGTGTGTGTGTGTGTGTGTGTGTGTATGTGAGCAAACTCAAGTGGAGGGCTAAGGTCACCTAAGAGCATCTCCCTCACTTCTTCTCTGTGTTAATTTTTGAGGCAGGGTCTCTCCCTCATCTCGAAGCTGATTCAGCTAGACAGGTTGTCCAGTGAGCTTTGGAGGTTCTCCTTTTTTACTCACCAGAGCTAGGGTTACAGGAGCAGGCTGCCAACTACTTTATTTTTATTTTTTTAATTGTTGGGTTGTACTTTAACTGCAATGTTTCCCTCTTTCCTTTTTCTCCCTCCCAAACCTCCCATATACCCCTCTCCTCTCTCCTACAAATCCGTGGACTCCTTTTCATCAATTGTTATTGCATGCATGTATGTTCTGCACATGCATATGTATTTCCAAATATCGCCTGTGGAGTCTATATAATGTCACTTGTATGTATGTTTTCGGGGCTGACTGCTTGGCACTGGGCCACCAGTCTGTGTTCTTTTCCCTGGGGAGGGCTTCCCTTCTCACTCCTAGCTTTACTCAGTTGCCCTATAGTTCTTATTTTAGGGTTGAGGTCTTGTGGGCTTTTCCCTGTCGAGCTTGGCATGTTTGTTATTGTCATCCTTGTTTACCTTATGTTTGGGCAGTCATGTTATTGAGACTTTACAAGTGTAGCTTCTGGTGTTACTGGGTGTGGTAGTTTGAAAGAGAATGAGCCTATAGGCTCATATATCTGAATGCTTGGTCTCAGAGAGTGGAACTCTTTGAAAGGATTAGAATGTGTGACCTTATGGGAGGAGTTGTGTCACTGGGTGTGGGCTTTGAACTTTAAGAATCCTATGTCAGGCTCAGTCTCTCTCTCTCTCTCTCTCTCTCTCTCTCTCTCTCTCTCTCTCTCTCTCTCTCTCCCTCTCTCTCCCCTCTCTCTACTTACGGATCAGGATTTAGAACTCTCCAGCACCATGTTTGCCTGAGTGCTACCATGCTCCTGCCATGATGATAATGGACTAAACCTCTGAAACTATAAACAAGCCCCCAGTTAAATGCTTTCTTTTGTAAGAGTTGCCTTGTTCATGGTGTCTCTTCACAAGGGTAGAACAGTGACTAAGATATTAGGAGAAAAAATCTCACAGCAAACTCCCTGACCTTCTTGCTATTACAATGTTTCCTTCCCTTTACAATGTTTCCTGAGCTTTAGTTGTGGAAATGTGTTGTAGATGTATCCACTGGGACTGGGCTCTTTGTTTTTATCAGCTGTAGTTGTCTGTAGTAATCAACCATCTGTTGCAAAGAGAAGTTACCTTGATGAGAGGTGAAGATTACATTTATCTGTGGGTGTAAGGACAAATGTTTATAGATTGATGCTAGAGACTATGCTGGTTTGGTGAATTCGTGATTGTAGATTCTCCTTCAATAATCATGATTTCACTAGCCTTGACTAGTTAGCTAGATTTCCTGAATAGACATGGTATCCCTTTTACTCAGCGGGTCTTGGTTACCCCAAGATACGTTTGCCATGGCTGTACCTGCAGGTTATTATGCCATGCTGGCCATTGATATGGTTTATAGGTGTCACAGCTGGATAGGGCTGTTTGATGCCTTTCTCCTTTGAAAGCTTGCCTAGTGCCTTCTACTACCATGAGAGCTAGGCCTCAGGGAGAGGACATTCAGGTTAGTTCCAGTTCAAAGCCCCTGAAGTGCATAATCTGTTCAACAACAGGGATTTACCTTCTACTTCTGGGAAGTAACCAAGGGTGGCATCAGCAGGCTGTATATTTGGGGAGTCTCTTAGATATCGCTGACCAACAACTTAATAGAGGGCTTCTCATGTCTGGTATTAAGGTTTTTGTAAGGAGGTATTTGCCTTTTGGAGAGAGCATTGTCAGCTCAGAAAAAAAATAGTTAATTAAAACTATATATGTGTATCTATTTATGCACAGAATTATGTGGGGTATAGGCTTTTTTACGTTTTATAAAATCTTTATTGACAAATAATTCACATAAGTATACAATTTGCCTGTTTGCACAATTTGATGGACTTTAGTTCAGCATCCTCATAGGCCTGTGACACCATCACCACTTCCTGTTTTAGAACATCACTGTCTTCAGTTTCATACACACATATAATGTATGGTGATTACATTCCACCTTATTTTTTTCCACCTTATTTTTTTAAATGAATATAATATTTGCAATTGTGACCATTTTAAAGTTCACAATTCAGTGGCATGAATTACATTCAAGATATTTATTACTCATGATATTAATTATATTTGTGGTATTCATTGATTACACTCACAGTATTCATTCAATAACTGTATTTATGATATTCAGCTTTTACATGAATTGTATTGATTTATTACATTCATGATATTATGTCCTGATACTACTGTCCATTTGTGGGGCTTTTCCATCACACCAAACAGAGGTTCTGTATTTAGGAAATCATTGCTCTATATTCCTTTCTTCTCCATCTTGAGATCACTTCTAATCTTTCTGTCTCTATGAATTTGCATATTCTATATATTTCATATAGTACAGTTGTGACACTATAGTATGTGTCCTTTTTTGGCGAATAGTTAGTAATATGGTTTCTTGTGACTTTTTCAGCCATCCATACTGTTATTTTGCCTACCTACCTCCTTTTTCTGTATTTCCCCCCTGCTTCTCTAAGGAGCCCCCTTCCCCTTATCCCCATCAGATCAGTTGTATCCTGATATTCTCCTTTACCCTCCCCTCATTTTCTTCTGTGCTAGCCTGTCTCCCCCTCCTTAAGGAGCACCCCCATTTTCCCTCTTATCAACCACTTTTTATGTGGGTTCAGGTCCACTGGCTTGCACCACAGGCACTTAATGGACAAAGCCATCTCCCCAGCCTCTTTTCCTCCTGATTGAAGGCAAGTTGCACAATACCAGACAGGTACATACAATGTGTCCTTTTCAATGTGTACTTCTGTAAGCAAGTGATACTTATTTGCCTTTCACAGGTGATGTTAATTTGGTTCACTTGGTGGAATATACCATGTGTTCACTCCATGCCCATTTTATATGTTCATTGCTATACCCAGTTATTTGGGCACTGAAGTTGTTCTATATTTGGTCAATGTTTGCTCCTCCAAGTCTTTCTGGATTTTTTAGCACATTTTATTTCTGGCACATTGAAACATGATGTGCCCATCTTGCATTTATTCTGCTCTAGTCTTGTGATCAACTATTTCTCCAGGAAGCATTTGTTCCTATAGTGAGAAATAGCAGACACTAAAATATGTAGGTAAAATATGCTCATTGCTACTGTGGTATCTTTTAATTACTGCGACAAGACACCATGACTAAAGCAACTTATAAAACAGAGGATTTAATTTGGGGTGCATGGTTCCAGAAGGCAATAGAGTCCATGACCATTATGGCTGGGAGCAGGACAACACACAGGCAGACATGGTGCCAGAGCAGTAGCTGAGAGCTTACATCTTGAGACAACAACCAGAAGACAGGAGAGAGAGAGAGAGAGAGAGAGAGAGAGAGAGAGAGAGAGAGAGAGAGAGATACTAGGAACGGTGTGGACTTTGTGGACTTTAGAAACCTCAAAGCTCACCAACAGTGACACAGACACACCTCCTCCAACACGACCACATCTTCTAATCCTTCCCAAACAGTTCCAACAACTAGAGACCAAGTACTCAAATACATGAGGCTTTGGGGGCCATTTGTGTTCATTTGCACCACATGCAGAGTCTTTAGGTGTTTGGAGTGGCTAAGACTAGAAAATATGAATATTCATGCATACATAAGCATGCACATTTACATATATGTGTGTATCTCTCTGTGTGTATATATATACATGTTTATATATACTTGCATATACAAACACACATATTTTAGAAGGTATGGCTTCACATTGGTGCCTCCTATGCTAAACCATCCCCATGACTTCTTATCTTTCTTAGTTCTATATTTGTAGGTCCCTTCTTCCACAGTGACATTCTTTGCTCTCAATAATATCAACACACATATCCATTTGCTTAATGCTATGATGCATAATATAGCCTCCATATTACTTTGCCCGTCTCGCTGCAGGATAAGTGAAACTAATAAAGCTTAGGATTTTCTTTTTCAGTAATTATCTGTTCTATCCTGCAACTAAGATTCAGGGTATCCAGATAAGTGCATGCTGTTTGTAAGTTCCTGGGGTCAGCTCTCCATCCCTTGCTGTCAACACACATTGACAACACATTTTGTTGTGGCGTGTTTTCTGTTTTAGTTCCCATCCCCTTTGCGCTCCCACGTTGCTTTGACCTTATTTTAGATTTGTAGAACATGAGCATGCTTCTGAATCTCAGAACTGCAAATTGGTACAAAGAGAGAAACAAAGTCATCGTCCCCCCCCCAACTTCCAGCCGCCCCTTCTTGCCTTGTTCCCAAATTCCACTGAGGTAACCAAGTTCACTGTTTTCTGTTTTGTCCTTTAAATTTAACTTACCAAGATAGCCGGGACAAAACACCACAGACCATGTGAATTAAGTGACAGATATTCATTTTCTCACAGTTCTTGAGGCTGGGATTTCAGATCAATACACAGTAGCCTGTTTTCCTTAGAGGCATCTTGGCTTGCAGGTGGTCTGCCTGTCACTGCCTCATCACAGAGCTACCTGTTTGTGCATACATACATCTCTGGTGTTTCTTCTGTGACCTAATCTCTCAAGGGGACTCTAGTCCAATTAGATAGTTATAAGGGCCTAACAGTCTCATGTTTTGTGTTAGAGCCCCCATCTCCAAATATGGTCACATTTTGAGACACTGGAGGTTGGGGCTTCAATGTGTAGGTTTTGTAATCTCTATGTGTGTGTGTGTGTGTGTGTGTGTGTGTGTGTGTGTGTGTGTGTGTATGTAAAGATAAGCAGGTATGTGTGTGCCCTCATTCCCTTGTTTCTTTCACAAATGAGACTATAGTATTTATACCTATTTGCACTTTTCTGTCTCATTTTTTCTGGAGTTATTTAGTTAAACACAGTTTTAGATTTTCACATATATTTTATAACATCTGTTGCATATTTCTAAGATCTGAGAAGCTTACATTTACATTTACAATGAGTACATCAGTCTTAATCTCATAGAAAGTTTGTTTGGACTAGACAGTGAGGTGTCAATGGAGTCTGGGCCAAGAGTCCTGAAAATGCAATCTCTTGGAACAGTAGCATAAACCTCAAGTCCATGGGCATAAGATAACTGAGCAGCAATCTGAAGTTACTTCATTATTATTTCAAAAGTGATGTTAAGCAAGAGCTGTATGGCCACTTTTTCTAAAAAAAACAATCTTTTTTAAAATTTAAATGAATATTTTCTTTCAAAAGGTCTGAATAATCTTTCTCCTCCTGGACAGAAGAAAGAAATATGAAAAATGCATTTTAGCACCAGTCGCCTAGACCTGCCTAAAGGCCTTTAAATTTGCATCTGCACAGTTTCAAAGTGGCAAAAGAAGTAGCTAATATAGTAGAAATATATGTGCTAAAGACCTTGTGTTTAAATCTTAAATGCATATCTTTGAAACAGAGGTCAAGGTCATTTGCCCAAGGAAGAGGAAATAAAGCAGTGAGTACCCGCGTGCTGTTAGGAGTCTCCATCACCAGCCTGTGCTGTCAGGTCTGCCAAGTTTTATTTGTCTGCTTAGTGGTCTATTGATAGCTTGCATATGTATTCTCCATGGTGGACTCAGGAATTTTCACTTTACCCTTTCCCATTGTTAATACAAAGTTTGGCACAGCAAGACTCTCCTTGGGTGTTCTTCAGCAGGAGACAACAGGTATACCTAAGGACAATAGACATCTACTGGCCTGTGGTATGGCAGCAGAACAGCACCTCTCACCCCAGAGCCTGTCTTCTGCATGTGTGCCACACATGGCTCTTCATATAATCTACCACAAAATTTGCTTTGAATTTTCTTCTTTACCTGGTAAGGGTATGGCTGCGGCAGCTAGTCCAATGAAAAGGAATGTCTACATTTAGATGCTGATATTTTAGGTGGGTCATGAAATTAAATTCCCCTTAAGAGTGAGCATATGTTGAAAGTGCATGGCAGAGCTGTGTGTGTGTGTGTGTGTGTGTGTGTGTGTGTGTGTGTGTGTGCGCGCATGACTGTGGCTCGGAAGCAGGAAAGGAGGCCTTCTGTCTTTTTGATGCATATTCATGTGGAACTCCAAAAGTTCTTGGGAGGAAAGTTTCCTTTAGACGTTGGATTCTTGATGTCGCAGCAAATCAAGTGAAAAGGAACCATTGGCTTCACAGTTTTACTTGTGGTTTAAACTGTCAGTGCATGGCAGCTAATGTGCTCAATGTGCTGTTTGGCATTCTGTTTTCTGGCTGTATTATGTTAGAGTTGTGAGATACAATTTATTTTGATTGAAAACTATTTATCTCACTGTTTTGGACAGAGTAATGATTTCCGTGATTAAGCTTTCAATTTTTTTCCTTGATACATTTGATTTTTGCCATTAGCTGCATTTACAACGGCTTTTTATCAGACATCTTTCAGTTTTAAACTGGTTTATATCTCAATGATACACGCTCACTTCCAAACACTCAAAAAGATATGAAAGTGTGTGAACTGGAAAGCACAAATATGCCTCTCCACAGAGAACTCCCACAGCCTTCGCCGCTCAGAGCCTCTTGCAGAGGGGATTATCTATGTGCCTTTTTCTACCTTAAAAGTGTACCCAATGATGTGTATGGTGATATTACATAAGTATATCTCTGCATCTAGTGGCTATCCGGATTATCTGTGCATATCTGTGATCTTATTTTCATATGTATATGTATACAATCCATATCCTATTTATATATGATTCCCACAAAACATTGGCTTATGTGTCTTATTTTAGCAGCTGATTTGTATTCCATTGCCCTGAATTATAATTTTTAGTGTTCAATTTAAGAACATCTAAGATATTTTGAGGATTACTTTTAATAAAAGTGACTGATATCACCTAAATTTTCATCCTGTTAGTCGCCTATGCACCCAACTAGAGGAAAAGTGTGAAACTCATAGTCTCTAAGTCACGCTGCCAACTCAGCAAAGACTATCTTCTTGTTTAGCTATGTGCTGGGAACTCATTAAGTTGACTAACAGATACTCTCATTTTCCTATGGAAGTGCGCTAAGACTTCAGAAGGTAGATTATTCTGGTGAACAACTATACAATGTCTTTCTGATAGCAAGGAATGCTTATTGGGGAGATTACAGATCACTGAGGCTTCAACTGGGCCTGTGTGTACCTCTGATTGCTCTCATGAGTCCCCAGAGAAACTTGATAAATCCAAGATCTTCCCAAGTTCAAAAGAGTGTCCCTAGAGACTGGGTGTGGTGGTACATGCTTGTAATCCCAGACCTTGGAAGGGAGAGGCAGGAGGATCAGAATGCAAGACCACCTTTGGCTACAGAGTTAGTTCAAGGCCACCACATGCCTCAGAAAAACAAAAGTAACAAAAATTCTCCCATAGCATGTGCAAAGTGCATCTCACCTATTTCATTTTGAAAAAAAATTGAAAATGTGTTATTATTGCATGCATATGTGAGCGCACAGCATATGCACGTGTTTGAATGTGTGCATGTGAGCAGTATGGCCCATGCACGGAGCTGAGAGGGCAGCCTTGGGTAGTGAGATGTCCCCTTCCACTTTTCTGTGCATTTCAGAGACAACACACGTGTCACTGGACTTGTACAGCAAGCGCCTTTACAGGCTGACTGAGCCATCTCACAGGACTCTCCCTTGTTTTCACGGTATTTTCCTGTATTTTAGTTGTTGTCTGGCTCTTCAGTGAATGTTTTGTGGCATTTTTAACCTTTCTATCAATGAATAGATTTCTCTTTTTTGACCTGTCATTTTTGTCTCATGGTAACTCTCATCCCTGAATCCAGCAGTGAATACAAATGATTGTTATCTTTAAATCTCCAAGGTTTCCCCTTTCCTTTCATTGCCTTAATGACTTCGTTTTCATAAGTAGTTCCTTTTCATGTTTTGTTGTCTCTTTATTTCTGTTTCTTTGACACTGCTGTTACAGATGTTCTACCATGAGTTAGGTCTCACAATCTGCCACACGAGAAACACCTTCATTTTATTTAAACAGTCTTATTCTTCTCAAAAACATATGTTGTTGTTTTATGTGCATGGGTGTCTGAATGTATGTCTGTGTACAAAATGCATGCCTGGTACCCATGGAAGCCAGAAGAGGGTGTAGATTAATTCCCTGGAGCTGGAGTTGCACAGGGTTGGCAGTCGCTGTTTGTATATGGGAATCAAACCCCAGTCTTATGGAAGAGTAGCCAGTGCTCTTAACCACTGAGCCATCTCTCCAGCCCACTGTCAATGCAAAAAATGTCACTGTATTTCTCACCATGACTATAATGGACTAAATCTCTGAAACTGAAAGCCAGCCCCAATTCAATGTTTTCCTTTATAAGAGTTGCCGTGGTTATGGTGTTTCTTCACAGCAATAGAACCCTGACTGAGGTACTCAGCTTCTTTCAGGAAGTTCTGTTTGCATTACTAAATACCCTAATTCTTTTTTTTGGTTTTTGGTTTTTGTTTTTCAAAACAGAGTTTCTCTGTGTAGTTTTTGGAGCCTGTCCTGGAATTCACTTTGTAGACCAGGCTGGCCTCGAACTCACAGAGATCTGCCTGGCTCTGCCTCCCGAGTGCTGGGATTAAAGGCGTGCCCCGCCAGGCCCTAATTCTTATTTTCACCATTTCTGTAATATAAATGGTCATTTGTACACCTCTAAGAAGGCCTTATCTGTGGTGTCTTGACTAGTCAAGCAATCCAGATTCTCCTCTGTTTTGCTATCAGTTCTAAAGTCGACATTACTTCCTATTTCCTAATTATTCCTTTAATTCAGTATCAGCATGTAAAAATGTCCTCTGAAACCATATATATTGCCCCGGCCAGTGGGGTCCTCAACCGGGACCTGAAGGGAGAGCCAATGAATGAGAGGGACAAGAGACACAGAATGAGAGCAAGACAGGATGTCTGATCAAGCTCCAAAATTTTATTTTCCTCTTAAGGCATATATATATATGGTGGGGACAAAGGGAGGTGCAAGCAGGGAGGGGACTTCAATCATGGGTTGTTCAGCCAGCAGGGAATGTTGCTATGAGGACTGTAGCGGGCAATCACCTGATTTCTGAGAAGAGATTCTGGTATTTATGAGAAGAGGTTCTGGTGCTATGGAGACTTAAGCAAGGCCTAGATCTAAGAAAAGAGGAGAGAAGCCCAAATATGGCAGCATGTGTGTCGAGAGTCACTTAGGCTTATGGCCCCCATCAATATATATGTATATATGTGTACACACATACACATATATGTATACATACAGATATGTGTGTATGTGCATGTACACAGATATGTGTGTATATTCATTAAGAAATATATATTTAGCTGGGCATTGGTGGCACACGCCTTTAATCCCAGCACTCGGGAGGCAGAGGCTGGCAGATCTCTGTGAGTTCAAGGCCAGCCTGGTCTACCAAGTGAGTTCCAGGAAAGGCACAAAGCTACACAGAGAAACCCTGTCTCGAAAAACAAAACAAAACAAAACAAACAAACTATATATGTGTGTGTGTGTGTGTGTGTTGTGTGTGTGTGTGTGTTCATTCATATGTGTGTGTGTATTCTCTCAAAAAAAACCAAAAAAACAAAAAACAAAAAACTCCTGATACCTAATTTAGATAGTAACTTTTTGAAGGGGCTTTGTGTCTCTATTCCTTAGTGATGCCTGGAACTTAGCGTGCAATCAGTAGTCAGTGATGGCTCAAGAGACTATTTGCTTTTCAAATAGATCTAAACTATGGTTAAGTACAACTGCAAAGTTGCATGGGCAGTATCAACCAAGAACATGGGGAATCACAGCTGATGGTTTGGGTGGGAGTGTCAGGTACCTTGTTAATATTTTTGCCCTTTGGTATGTATGTTATTAACTGAACCACCAGAAGTTCTGATGTCAAATCCAGTGTTGTGCTTTTACCACTGGCTGATCAACTGTGCACTTTGAGTTCCAACATTATCCATTCAGTCTCACTGAACTAGAACGAGAACCCAAATGAACCAATGTTAAAGATAACGATAAAAATAAGAGCCGACATCATATGCCCATCCACGGCAAGTACCCCTTCATCCCTGTCTGACACAATGCGACATTTATCACCTTGCCTGTGTGACTCCATTTTATCCTCCTGACATCTTGTTTGAGAGGTGAGGAGGGCCAGACCCTGAAAGGTTAAAAATCTTCTTTAGGAACTCACAGGATCAGGGACCTGTCTGAAGGGTCCTTGCCTGTAACTGTAACAAAGCTAGAATAGAGCTGGCAGACAGACACAGCTACTGCCCCAGCAGGGATTAATGGGCTGACAGACTATTATTCTTTGTTTAAGAGTGGTAAGGCAGCCTCCTTTGTTTACTCAAGAAGCAGGCAAATCAGAATATATCTGAAGCACAAATAAGGAGGCCAAACAGGGAAACTATTTGTCTAAAAGACCAAGGCACACAGGCTGGGGAAATAGAAAAATAAGGGAGACAACAGCAGAACTATGTCCAGAGGAGAGTGACGACTTCTGGTCTGATCTCAACCTAATTGCTCAAGGTCAGGATCAAGGGAAGCTTTGGTTAGAGGCTCCTTGTTCCCTGAGTCTGAGGCCACAAAGGATCAAGCAAGAACTGAAGGAAAGGACCCCTGCACACTATCTCTGCGACCTTGGGCACCTTGCTTTCCAGTACAAAAGACGAGGAGGGTGGAGTGTGAGAATGCAGGGCGAAGGTCATAGGAAGAGTTTTGGTCGTTGAAAGTGAAAGTGAGCAAGAAAACAAACCCAAATCCTTAAAATCCCAGGGGCTTCACAAGAGACTCCCTTCACCACAGGCTGCCTGGTTCCTCAGAACTACTTTGCTTTCATTCCCAGCCTCCAGCACAAGGGTGAATCCTACCCAAATCCAACAGTATCTATGGGGCATTTTATTGTTCTTGTTACTAAATATCCTCTTCTAGGAGGCCCTTGAACTCTTCAAGGGCAAGGATGGTATCATTTTCTGAACATCTTGTAGTGGGGTTAGTAGGCTACTTGGAAGAGAGCAAGCGGTGGGTAATTCCTCTGTAATCTGATTTGACATTTGTTTGTTCCTTGTTGTTAGTAATACCAAACCAGGAGGGAGGGAGATAGTGTGAGTGAAAACAAGATAAAGTAAAACAGTAACCCTCGCGCCCTCCCCCTCTGGCTAGGAAGGGACTGAAACATTTTCTACCTCTACCAGCCTACCCTGGGAAGGCAAGCCAAGCCTCCAGCAGATTAACAATGTTAATGCTCTCCTGTAGGCGGACAGGCAGCTCTCAGGGTTGCTTCTCACTCCCCCCTCTGCCTTAGATAGCATGACTTAACTCCTCTAATTTTCAGAAGCGGGGGTGGGGGTGTAGAAGTGGGGGGGGGGGGAGTGGAGGGGGGGTGGGGCGCTCAGACTATCTTCAGAAATCTCCACATTGTCACACATAGCCTGTGGGAAAGTGGAGAGCAGGAAGCTAAGCACCTCCAGCAGCAGCGCAGATAGACAGATACGGCAGTGTTTAACCCCACAGTGCCACAGCAGAATTAAGAGCCCCCACTAGAAATGGAACTCGATACTTGGGGCTATCTAGGAGCATTCTTGCTGAAGCCAGGCAGCTTTCACTGTCAGAAATAGCTGCGCCTCTATATCTAGTGGGAATGGGGGGAAAGAAGGACACCAGAAACATACGTGGGAGGTTCTAGTTTTCAGCTCCGCTGTTTATGTTTGACCATGCACTTGCCTGACTAAGAGACCACCGCGACTCTTGCAAAACTTACCTGGCATATCACTAGGATGTTCCTGTGAGTGACGGAGTATTTGTAAGCTTGTTTGCACTCTGACAAAATAATTAAATGGTGGGATATTTTGTACCCGCTGATGAACAGGCTCATCTGTGGCAAGAAGGTAAGTGTGGTGGGGCCCCCAAACAGCTGGACCACACAGCTGCCATGACAGGCTTAGAAGCCCAGACACAGCTTCTGGCAGGCAACACCTGGACTGGGAAAAGCCATAAGCTGACTGCACCCAAGGAGGGCCTGCATCTAAGGGGAAATACCTGACATTCCAAACATTCCCTGTACTCTAGACAAATGTCAGCCAATCAGGGTCCTGAACCCTGGAAATCCCCTCATGTCAACCTCTCCCATAATAAAAATCCCACCCTGCCTGGGCACTGGGCTCTCTGCTCTCACTACAATGTCAGACAGACACACAGACCAAGCCCTGGAGCTTTAAGATAATAAAAGGCTCTTTGCTTTTATGTGTGGGATTTGGTCTCTGTGGTGGTCTTTTGGGGGTCCCTGAGATCTGGGCATAACAGTAAGAGCAGTGTCTTCAAGGCATCAATATATTTAGCTCTCCTTTCTGTCCTTTGGTAAGAACCTCATTTTCTGAGCCTCATTTCCTACCTGTAAATGAACAAGTTTAGACGAGATGACTTCAGGAATTCTTTCCTCTAGACCACTAATGTTCTGTGTTATTGCTTATGAGCTAGGGCATAGAAGAGAGGTGTCCAGTGAAACCAAGGACACAGGATGTGAGGTCCCAGCCCTGCCGTTTCCCAGCTCATTAATTCTCTCTGAGCCTTGCTTTCTTTTGTCTACAAGATCCATTTCAGTTCTAAATTGTACAGTTTTATGGCATTGCTTATTGAGTCTGAAAATATCACAAACATAAGGGCTCAGGAATTACCTTTAAGATTTTCTGTACCACACAGATTGTATGACAAAAACAACCCAATCTGATCATCAACCAGCAGCATCTATTGGTCAAGCGAATGGCTTATCTGCCCAGAAGTGTAGTAGTGACAAGATGTATATTTTGCAGACACCATTCACTAATGGTGCTTTTACATGCCCTTAGTAATTGAATTTTAAATCACAATTAATATTTAGCACTAATTACCACCACACTCTCTTGTTTTCATGAGGTTAAACACTGTCAAGTTGATAAATTTTGTATTTTTAACACTCTAGATTGCCGGCTTCCTAGGATGGTGCCACTGGCTAACAGCCAAGTAAGCACAGATTGGAGCTTCGTACCCTTAGAAAAACCACATGCCTGTCAAGTCTTATGTAACCTACTTCCTGCCGTGGGTTCCACTTTAGGGTTTAACTAATTCTTTTCCTTCCTCTTCCAGGAAATGAAGTGTCATTTTTAAAAATACTCCCTTGATTATGGTTGGGACTGCTGTGTGAGTGTTGGAGTGCTATGGGACAAGGTATTTCTGGCTGCAGTGGCTTCTCTGAGCCTCAGGGGAACTCTGCTTTGAGGTAGGATGGCAGGTCCATCCCGGTCCTTCCTATCTAACTGGCTTTCTGAAGAGACAAGCAGGCATGTGGCCGGAGGATGGCTCTAATGCCACTCTGGAGGTTGCTAGCATCCAACAAGGAGGAAAAGCAATGGATAGCTGGGAACATTTCCTGAGCCCCTCCTGTGGTTCCAGATGCTGTTGAACTCATCTTATGTTCATCAGGTTACTTGAGGTGTGACCAGAACCCCAGGCTCCCACAGTGTCCTTGGGGCTGTTTTTGTTTTGTTTTGTTTTGTTTTTCCCTGTTTGTCTTTTCTGTAAGTGATTTTGTTTTTCATTGATTCTCCCTATCTGAGGGCAAGAAGGCCACCAGCATATCCCTGGGCTCCATTCTCCTACCTTAGTTAACCCCATGGGCAGAAGACCCTTCTCAGGTCTGGGTAGCAATCTCAAGGACTATTCAGATTGGTCTGGCTGTGTCGCCTGCTCGTGACTGACCTGCACCCTCTGCTCAGGGGTCCCTGTAAGGCATGGGGGCAGGGAGGGGGGATAGGCCAGTCTGGGTGTGAAGTAGGGGAGGAGTTTTTTGAAGGAGCCAAAAGAAAGTGGTGGCAATGCTTCCCAGACAAAGACCACCACAGATGTCACAGTGAGCTGCTCAGGAGTAACGTTGCTTTGAGCTGCCAGTTTGAATGTTTTTGTCTGACAGAGCAGAATAATCATCCCCGAAGAGATGGTGGAGGGCGGTTAGCTGAGTCTCAGGGGGCATACCTATTATCATGCATGTATCAGACAAGCTATCCTGACCCACCTCTATTCCTCATCTGAAGGCTCTTACATGAGAGAAGTAGCATTTGGATACTACTTGGATACGTAGGCAGCCATCTAGACTTAAAGGCATATGGTCTGGCTTGGATGGCGTACAATTTGCAAGATGGCTTTGAAGCCAAACTTGCTGCTTATTTCATGCCCTGCATATTTAATCACTGCTTGATATGAATGAAGCATTTTATCTAAAGATAGGAGCCATGGAAATCTTACCTATGTTCACTCATGACATCTCTTTCGACGTATTAAGGTGGTCTTCAAAGGGAAGATCACCTTCCTGAAGAAAGCCTGCTTGGGGCAGTTTGCTGTTGGTCACAGGTGTTTCCAGTCAGCTTGATCACTATTGCAGAAGACAAGCACAAATGACCCCACTTGAACAATGTTCTGGAAAATTCTGGGGCACCCAAGAAAATTCTCCCGAGGTTAGTGACTATTGATAAATCTTTGAGTTATTTCAGCTTCTGAAAGACAGGGAGGACATTACCTGAGTCACTTGCTCTACGTGGGGGTGTGGGGGTGGGACACACAACTGGTGTGCTACATTTCTCTGGAGTACTAGTTTCTTTTTATTTCTCTTGTTTGGCTTCTGAAATCAAGACTTCATTCATTTGAACTCTCCTTCTGGCTGGCTACATGAGGTAATGCTAGCCAGGGCCTGGGGTAGCGATCAGTGGAGAACTTTTAGTTTCTTTTTAAAAGGAACTTCTATAATTGATTATGCAGCAGTACCAATCTTGGGGCTCTTTAAAACCTGGCATTCAAGCAGTCGGATGAAACTCATTGTTTCAGGCGATTCTAGCAAATTCCAGTTGTGTGACTATGAAAAGTGAGGAAAAGGTCGGGGTTGTGCTGAGGTTGAGTAAAATGATGCTGATAGACTGCTCTGCCAATGCCTGGCATCCACCTTTTGCCTTTTGTGCAGGGGCCGCTGCCTGGTTGCGGTCAGTCCAAGAGTACTATCTACACACATTCTTTTTATGTGTGCGTGTGGGACATGGGGAACAGAAGTTATTAACTACTTCCAGCTTCTGGATTTCTACTAAAATGAGTCCTTGCCGTTTTCTTCCCTAGAGCTCAGTGTCTCAGATAAAATGTTAAAAAAAAGAAAAAAGAAAAAAAGGAAAGAAAGAAAAAGAAATTTTTACCTCAAATCCTAAGAGACAGAAAGGGTAGAGAAAGCAATTTTAGTGTCCTTTTTAAACATTTCCTCAAGCTTGATATGTTCTCTGCTCCTCCAGAGTCTTCGCATGGCCTACCCCTTTGCCAGGACTGTTCTCTCTTGTATTTGCTTCTATCTTCTCACTCTTGTGCCCAGAGTCTCCCAAAGACCACCAAGAGATCAAATCAGATGCAAAAGCAAAGAGTCGTTTTACTGTTGTGAGTTAACCCAGGCCTCTCAGTTGGTCTGATGCAGAGACCCTGAGCACAAGGGGCCAGGGTATTTATAGGGAGTAAAACAAGGGGCGGGAGGCGGGGCAGTTCTTGGGGGGTCTATAGACTACATAGGAACAGACTCAGGATTGGTTTATGTGAGTGGAAATCATGTGAGTAACATTTTATTGGCTAGGGCTAGTTGGGGGTTACAGTTATCCATTTTTGGGTGGGCCTGGACAAGTCCCAGGCTTTGTCCTTGAGCTGTTATGGAGGCTGGCTGGTCTAGTACATATTGACTGTGGGGGCTGGCTCAGTGACCCAGGCTTGGCACATCCCATCTCTATTGGTGAAATTATTAAGGCCACTCCACGTAGTTAAAAGGGAGGTTTATTTTGTGGGGTGTAGGTTGCAGGGTCTGGCAAAGGTATAGCGCAGTTCAGCGGTGTTCTCTGGAGAACTCTGCTCGGTCTACCTCCAGTGTCCAGGGTCCCGGAACCAAGAGAGAGACCTCCTCTCGATCCTTGGTCTTCTGCTTCCTCCTCCACCCTGCCTTGTGGGCGTGACCATTACTGAAGCCTCAATGGGGGTTGGAACTTCCAGGCCAATGCTGGGATGGCTATCCACTACACATCTCCCTGTCCCTGCTGGCAGGGGCATCAGTGATTAATTGTCTTTTGTTCATGGCCCTCTCAGAAACTTCGTGCCGAGTTTCAGGAAACTGAAATTGAGGCCTGATCTCTGAGAGAGGATGGAGCAGCCTGTTATGGCATCTGCTTGGTCTTCTCACTCACAGTAAAGACCCTACTTTAGGTTTTTAAAGACCCTACTTTAGGTTTCTTCCTCTTCAGAACACTGCTTGAATTTGGCCCCAAAGTCAACCTTGATGTCCACCTTCTAGGCCATCAGAGCCCCTTGCTCTCCGAATCTGCCTCATCAAAGAGATGCTCCCTAGATGCTGTCTGGCTCTGGCAGCATCTGGGAGCTACAGGGCAGTTAGAGATCATGTCTGCCTTATTGCTCCTTGTTGATGACTCTTGACCACACCTAGGTTAGAGCAGGTTCTCACTAAATGACTTTCCTTGGAAGTACCCATCTGTTCCTATTCCGATGAGGCTTGCAGATCATTGGCTTGTACTATATAATGAACAACTGGGATACGGCTAGTATAACTTGGGGGTTATAGTTTTGATGCTCCAAACACAGCTCTCATCTCTAAAGAAATAAAAGGTTGTTTATTCTGGAGCCCAAACTGAGTGACCATGACCCAGAAATAGAGATTTGGGTTTCTTCAAATACCATGTTGCAATGTGGTAACAGTTCCATGAAGTTGTTGGAAACATCGGGTAGACAGTCACAGTGGAGGAGGGAGCTTCAGCTTTGGGCCTCAGATGTCACCTGGTGACATTCTTAACTTGGATGAGTGGAAATTAGGAGTCTATACATTCCACAGGGATCCAGCTAATCATGTAAAGGATGTTAGGTCAACCCAGAGGTGAGCAGTAAGTGTCTATTTAAGGGGCTAACACAAGCCAAGGTAATTGGGTCTGCACCTGTTGCATTTTAACTCTACGATTACTCAAGTTTTAATTAGCCTTAGGGAATCTTTAAAGTTACATACCCTTTTCTATGGATACTTCATTGACAGCATTAATTTAATTTGATTGTAATATTGACACATGGTTAGTAGCCATTATATGGTCCGGCACAGTCTAAGATTCATGGGAGAATGGAATTGCCACATAACCTAGAAGTTTTGCAGTCACACTCAGGGCTAGCTGACATTTTCACAGAGTCCCCAAAACAGCATCCACAAGTGGCACTTGTCAGGTGATGTCGGGCATCTGAGGGGAGTGCAGTGCTGAGGGGCCATGTCTGCTCAGATACCGTCTTACATTTGGCCTCCATGAGTCACTTGATTTCTTTGTATCTCAGTTTTCTCATCTAGAAAACTGAGCATACATTGGCTTGTATGTCAAGTAATTCTGTTAAGTGAGAGTAGGTGGGTGGATAATAAAGTGCTTCTCACTATGTCCTCGAAAACGTTAACTGTTATGATTCGTTATTCCATTCTTCCCTGTTTCAGCACGGTGTCTGTGCACATATGTAAGTATTTATCTACGTAGTGACAGAGCCACTAAACTTGCTCCAGAAGTTTCAATGAGGCAGAATGAGAGATGAATGTGTGGTCCCGTGAGAAGGCTGGAAGACAGCAGTTAAAGGGTTAATCTGGACCATCGCTAGGATCCCTAGGCAACTCTCTTCACAAAAGTGAATTACCTTAAAATGTTCTTTTAAAGAGCAACAGTGTACCGAGTTGGAGTAGACTTGCTGCTTGCAGGAGGCATTTGCTACTATCTTTCTGTTGGTTCCCAGTTCTGGTTTGTCCTTGAATTTCTGCTCTCCATTCCCAAGGGTGTTGCCTGTCTCTGCTGACATCCCACCACCCTCTCAGTCAGGAAACTATATCTCAGGATACAGCTTTCCTGTGCCACCCACGGAGATGGCCTCAATGGCTGAACCAAGCAGTCAAGAATTCAGCCTGAGTTTTGCTATTCATATTCATGTTCGATACAGTGTTTTTGCATTGTTTCTTGCCCCAAGCTCTCCCAAGAAACTGTGGGAGTGAGGGCAGGGGACTGGGAGATGGTTCCCAGAATCTGCGGCTGATTTGCAAGCCTGAGGAACTTGGCATGAAAGGCAGCAATAAAAGTCAGTCATCAGCTCTGATATTTATAGCGAGACCGAGGGAAGAAGGAAGAGAAAGCCATGAAAATGTTATTAGGAAGTCAGGGTAATAGAGAGAGTACCTCACTATAACTCAGACTGGACTACTTGACTTTTTAAATGTATGATATATCAGCGGGGTTCACTTTGAGAAAGTCTGTCCTCTCTCTGAGCAATGGCATATGGTAAGTTGCTTTTGGATACAAGACATTGACATGTACTAAACAGAAATGTACATATATTGGACCTAAAAAGCAATACAAAGTTCTCTCTCTCTCTCTCTCTGCCTGGTCGCAGTATCAAACTGTTGCATATTTCACAAGTCTGGTTGAATTTTAGAAAGCATTTTTATAAAACACCTTTTGGTCAGTGAGAAGACAGAAGAGAAAAAAGACAATTCTCTCATGATATTGAATAGACTATCTAGTGGCTTGCAAATAAGGAAAAATGCAATACAGTGCAAACAGAAGGCATTCATTTCACTAATACAAACAAAGAGTAATGTAGTAAGATGCAGATGCTTGGAAAACGCTTAAAAATACTGAAATGCCACGGAATTAAGCAGTTGTGCTGATTAACTGTCAGAGGGTAGGTCCAGAATTATCTGGACTTATTGATTACTTTTGTAACCTGGCACACTATTGTCCATTTGGAATTCTACATGACCCACTATGATTACCCCCTATACTAGATAGCGTCATGGAAATAAATAGAACAAGCAGGGCAATTTATTTAAATATACCCTAGAGCAACTGCTGTCCATATGTATTCCCTTAAAATACATTTTTTAGGTCTTTCAAATGCATGATTCTTAGCGTCAGAACTGTCCTGTGGATTAAGATCAGGAATCCTTGGGAACCTTGAGAGAGCATTGGCCTTTATGAGGCCGCTGGGCTTTTCATCAAACCTGCCGCAGCTAGAGCATGTTAGTGACTGGAGCAAAGCAGTTCTTCCTGCAGTGAGAGAACCAGAGTCTCAGAGACTGACACCCTGGCTCAGGTCACATCGTAGTCAGAGAGAAGACACCCACACACAAAAGGGCCCCACCCTAACCAGTGCCCCTCACCACAGCAAGCGTCCTTTGGCATCCACCAATTACCCGATGTCTGCTGAACAGTACACTGTAGGAAATACCTGCTGACTAGCTCAGTGAAATAAGATCCATTATACTTTTTAGATGATTTAAAAGGAGCTAACACACTACAGCAGTCTGGTTTTTAGAGAGGCCAGCCGACTGCTAATAGATTTATTACATATAATAAGAGGCAATCATAGTTGATTTCTGTTGTTATTTTGATTAGATTAAGAAACCCCTATGGCATCACTGAGGTATTATACCTTTGGGTGTACCTGTGAGAGTATTTTCACAGAGGATTAACTGAGGTCCTGATCACGTTGTCTCTGTCTATGTATGTGTGTGTGTGTTGGCCACTGCCTTCTTGAGCTGGGGTCTAGGACTGAACAAAAAGGGAAAAATAGAACGCAAACTGAATATCAGCATTCATTTCTTCTGCTTCCCGTCTGTCTATGTTCTGTGGCCAGCTACCTTGAGTGGCTGCTATATCCTGCCTTCTTTGACATAATACACCATAATCCCTCAAATGATGATCCCATATGAGCCCCGCATTCTTTAAGTTGCTTTTACCAAGGGCAGTTTGTCACAGTAATGGGAAGAGTCCTAAACACAGGAACTACTGACTAGAATGAATTAGGGAAAATTTCAGCATTAGCTCACAACCAATCCAACTTCTTAAACTGTGGGTTGTATGACTGAACGTGGGGGCTGTGCAAGTTTTGACAGTGGTAAAAGGTTTCTGAACCTGCAGCAACCAAAAGTTAATTCAGTATCATATGCATAACGTACCTGAGGTCTTGTGGCAGTGTTCATCTGTGTTGCATGGCACCACTCCACTGCAGCCTGGGATCTGAACACACCACATGTACTTTCTGCAGGCATGCTGCCATGCCTCATAGTGTTGACTGAAACATTGCAGCTCAGATTCAAGATTACTGTATGTCATGAATTTGCAATGTTTTTACTGCACACACAAAATATTTTGCTCCTATAGAAACATAATGGAAAACAAAGACTTGCAATATTTTCCTACCATTATTTCTCAGCATGCATATTTTTAGATTGTGCTGTATGAGAGTGTTTGATTGTAAGAACCGCTTTTAAGTTACTGATCCAAGTCACACACACAAAAAGTCATTAATGAATTTTGTCTTGGGATTAAGACAGAATTTGTATTACTTTCTGAAATGGCCCTAGACATACTTCTGTGATTTTGTGCAATGTATTCATGAGAAGTAGCATTCTTAGCATTGAAGATTATAAGATCAAAATAATGTTCAAATAATGTTAAAATATTGAAGGTGCTCTATGTCCTGTAGTATTAAATATTCAGCCAAGATTAAATTTTTTTTTGTTTGTTTTTTTTGAGACAGGGTTTCTCTGAGTAGTTTTGGTACTTGTCCTGGATCTTGGTCTGTAGACCAGGCTGGCCTCGAACTCACAGAGATCCACCTGGCTCTGCCTCCCAAGTACTGGGATTAAAGGCATGTGCCACCACCACCTGGCTTAAATTTTTATATATAAGAAAATAAGCACATTTTCCTCATTAGTGTAAAATGTTTGCTTTTGTCTTTAGTAAATGTAGCATAGAATTGGTTTGAAATACCTTTATTTATGATTTATTATAGATGTTTGATTTATATACCTATTATTTACACCCCAGATAGCTAGAGTTTTGTAAAAATTCCTCTGGTGAGTCACATATGCAAAAACACATGCTTGACTGTAAAAAGTTCAGTTTATCTGCAGAAAGAGAGGGGTTGACAAAGCTGGCAAAAGGGAGAGTACCTGGGGGCCTACAGCATCCTTGGCTGTGATGGTGACCTGAGATGCATTGCTTTCCACTGATGTACAAGCAGCAGGTATACGTTCAGAATGAGTCTTTGGGAGAAAACAGGGCAGCATTTTGACATTCAAACATATTGGGAGAACTACCACAAAGAGTGTGGCTGTTGGGGGAAACAATATCTCTTCTTTTGTACTGAGTTAAAAATGCAGCTATTTTGGGCACTTTTATTCAAAAAATGGAAATTGTGCTTAATTTCCTTTTATCTTGTTCTCAGTCTACCAAACCTGCAAAGCAGAGGATGATTGATCTTAAAATGTCAATCTCTTACCTAAAGAGAGGAAGAAAAGATTTATTTAAAGAATAAAATGTCATAGGGGCTCTTAGGAGAAAAGCTCCAGGGTTTGGATTTTTCTCTTGACAGCCAGGCTTCCAGGTGAATAATTCTCCCTCTGTATCCCTCTCATAAATAGTCTTCCCCAGATGGCTGTGAGTGCAGCCACCCAGACTGCCCAAGGCCTCCATGTTCGGCAGCCCCTTTGTCAGTTTATCTGTCTAGGCACAGAGTTTCAGTGGAGCTCCCTGTGACAAAAAGGCAACAAGTTCTGAAGACTTTGAAAAAGATGATAAACTCAAGTCCTGGAGCTTCTCCTTGGTAGATGGAGAAGTAAATCTCTCCTGCCCTCTGGTACCCAAATAACCAGTCAGAGGCTTAATATTCATTACAAACTGTTTGTTCTGTGGCTCAGGCTTATTGCTAACTAGCTCTGACATCTTTAATTAACCCATGTTTATTAATCTACATTTTGACACATGGCCATGGAGTTACCAGTCTGCTGGCATCTTGTTCCTTGGGCGGTTGGATGGTATCTATCTGGACTCCACCTTTTTTCTGTCTTGGATTTCCCACTTGGCTATAACCTGTCTTAACATTCTTTATTAATCAATGTTAGCAACACATATTCACAGAACACAGAAAGACCATCCCACAGCACTCATCTCAGTGAAAGGGGTCCACCATGCTGGGGTGTCTTGGGTTTAGTGCTAGAAGCTGTTGGAGGACAGTGAAACCCATGGTTTGGAGAATGTAGGGAAATAGCTGTTGTTAGGAATGGTAGCTCGTGTATCAGAGGGTCCCAGAAATTTCTGGCATCTAGTTACAGCTTGTATCCGAAGGTTCAGTAAGTACTCAATAATGTGTTTCAAGTGCCTACAGCAGGGTCTCTCTGGCACATAGTCAGCATTTGACAGTTATTTTGTTCAAATAATTCAATGTGAAAATTAGAAGCCATTCCCAGTGGTTTAGATAGAAGCATGAATGTACATTGTTTATGAAATGAATGTTGAGTTATTGTTTTAAGATCCTGTGAGTTACAAAACAAGACAAAAACAAATTTGTGACACCTTGAGTTTTCACTTAAACTGACCTTGTGTTTCAGAAAGGCTGCTACTGAAACTTGCCTAGATAAATAAATGAAGTCTTTTTCTAAATACCTTTTAATGTGGAGTATACCAAAATCTAGTGGCTGGTCCAATGTGCCAGGGTAAATGATTCAGGTTTCTGTGTGTGTCTAATGGCTAGCTGGACTGGGGGACCTGACGTTACTGCCATGGAGTGGGTGAATGGACCAAACACTTTGGAAACTGCAACCCTGGTCTGGATCCTCATTCATTCCAGACTGCAAAAGGCCAAGAGCTGTCCTGTCATTGTGGAAAAGCAGACTAGGGAAGAACTAGGCTACAGATCAAGAACTAGATTGAGCCAGTCTCTCTGAGGACTAACAGGCTACTAGAAACAGGGGAGAGTTCTCATTTGAACTCTGAAGATGGAAGGACAGTGGCCATGGGCAAGATTACAGCTGGAGTTGCCTCATCGGAAACATCTGAGGATTATGAGCTGAGACAGAAAGACAAGGAGAACAACCGAGAATGTTCCCAGATAATTATCCAAAGAATGAGCCCCAAGCAAACCACCCATTCCTGGTTTGCAAATTGTGCCAGGTTGCTGTGGGATGTTCTGTATGTCAAATGTGTTGCTCTGATTGCTTAATAAATAAAACACTGACTATTAGCCAGGCAGGAAGTATAGGCAGGACAAGGAGAGAGAATTCTGGGAAGTGGAAGGCTGTGGCAGGGAGACACTGCCAGCTGCTGCCATACAAGCAACATGTAAAGATACCAGTAAGCCACAAACCATGTGCAACTTATAGATTAATAGAAATAGGTTAATTTTAAGATATAAGAATAGTTAGCAAGAAGCCTGCCGCAACCATACAGTTTGTAAATAATATAACTGTCTGTGTGTTTATTTTATAAGTGGGCTCTCAGACTGCCTGGGCTTGGCAGGACCCTGAGAGAAAACTCTAGCTACACCAGGTTCCTTCATTTACTTACCCATTCAGTGAGTGGCTTGGACCAATATTATCGATTGTCTTGGTACACGGGAGAATCACAGGAGATATGTGTGATTTTGGACTATTGAAAATGGCTTCTGTGGGTTACATAGTTACATGCTGAAGACACAAACATAAGGAAGACAAAGGGCACACTCTCAAAATAGAAAACACCCCTCAATGACTATTTAGAAGGCATGAAGGCTCCCACACAGCACATGTGCCTTAGCCTCAGTCACCAAATGAATGGACCGGAACCAGAACTGCTTGATCTTAACAAACTCCCCAAGGCACAAAAATAATATTCAAGAAATGGAAAATGCACAGGCTTTTGGCTCCCCAGCAACCTTGATGGAATATTTTCATTTAGTTGGAATTGTCTAAGAAAATAATTTACCTTTTGAGCTGTCTCACTTTGTTTATGAATTTTCAATACACTTCTTGTTGACTTTTTTTTCTAGACACATTGAAGAAAGCAAAGTGTTCTAGAATGTTCTCTCTAGACACTTTATAAAAGTTATATTGCTTTTTGTTTGCATGTTTGTTGAATGCTACCTTTCCTCCTTGGTGTCCAGGACTCACTTTTTCTACTTATCCCTTCCTTGTTCTCTATATGGCTTTTAAGAAAAGACATTAGCTTTTATCTGACAGACTTCAGCCATCAGATTGCTGTGGAAATATGAATTAATTACTGCAGAACTGCTTTAATGCTGTGAGTAGGGTACAGGAGAATTATAACCAGGATTCAAGGTGATACACACAGGCAAAGAGGCTGGGCTCTGTACTTGAGCTCTTGTGGGATAGCAGGGCTTGAGAACGAGGGTGAGCTCCAGGGACAGAGCAGCCTCCCGCCTGTGGAAGCTTCTCTTTAGGAAAAAGCCTGGTGGCTCATTGTGCTTGTCAGATAGGCTAATGTGCCTGTAAATTTCTTCTGACAGAAAACACATCACATCACAGGAGCAGCAACAAACCATACAGCCACACACATAGCAGAAGAGCAAAAGCTAGACCTTTCAGGGTGATCCACCTATACCAGAACGAGGCAATACATGGCATTGAAAAGAAACAAAAGCCAGCAAGCGTTGAGACCAAGTTCTAAGAGAAAGGCATTTATCACTATAGTCTGAAGAGATGGTTCTCCGGCAGCCACCACGGCTTCTGTATTATTTGGCAGTTGTAGTTCAAGGTCACACTGTCAGAGGGCAAAGGGAACCTGATTCAAGAGTTAATATTTGCTGTGACTGGCTTTGTAATTGCATGAATATTAAATATGTAGAAATAATTGTAAGCACATTATCTCTATGTCTCTACGTGTTGCTTTAATTTTTAATGTAATCTCTTTATCCGTCTTTTCCTCAGCTGGCTGTGGCCTTGTGATTTGCATAGCTAGAATGATCTGGTGGCATCAATTTGGTAATGAAGTCACTCATTGAGCAGGAGAGGTTTCCGAAGCTATAGGAAAGGAAAGAGCAGAAATGAACTTTTACATTCCAGCTAAGTGGGAAGTTAAACTTAGAGCATATAATTTTTTTCCATTGTAATTTGATATGGCTGCTTTATGAGAAATTTCAAAAACAGAGAAAGGGGAAAAGCACAAATATTTTCATCACCTTAGCTTGTCAGTGTCCTATGTTCTGGGCTCCTGTCTTTATGCATGTATATTTTTAACAGATGTAATATTAATTATGTAGTGTGTGTGTGTGTGTGTGTGTGTGTGTGTGTGTGTATAATTTTGCATCCTGTTTTTCTGAACTTTTCTGGTTATAAAATAGTAATAAAAAATAGAGCTCCAAAATTTCGGCTAGGGGAGCGGACAGTGTTGTCAATAGACACAACACACGGGTTCTGTCATGAAGCAGCGTGGATGGTGGACGCAGGAAGATTAGTGGAAAGTGCACCTCAGTTTCTCACGTGCCAATGGTGTTAACAATAGTTCCCTCTTTGTTCCTGTCAGAGTCAAAGGAAAGAATCCATAGGAAGAACTTGGCCTGGCCCCCAAATCATCAAAGGCAAAAAGTCAGTTGAGCTGGATTTCAAAAATGATGTGAACACATTTTATAAAATGGTGTTTTCTGGGGACTTGTCATTACCTTGAAGTCCCCATGTCCCCTTTCCCAGGTGTAGTGCCTTCCGTCTGCCATTATTTCCTTAGTTAGTGTTATTGCTTTGCTTCAGATTTACATATGAGAATACTTCCTTAAAGAGATAGCTGAGTTTTGCCTGCTGTCGAACTTGATATAAATAGGAACCCATGTACACACACACACACACACACACACACACACACACACACGCACGCACGCACAGGTACACACTAGCACCATTTGGTATCTAGACAGAACACAATTGCAATCTTGCTTTTGTTGTAATGAAGAAAGACTTTGATAGGAAACCTGAGAGTTTGGCTTCCTATCCACTCTTTCTGAAACCTTGGGCAAAGTTTTTGCCCCTCGGGATTGGATGTGCTGTCTTTGAAGCTTTAGAATACTCAGTTACTAAGCCTTTCCTTGTTGAGTATGACATGTGAGAAATCAGAGCCAGAGAGAATCCAGAAAAAACAGCTTAGGGCTGCTGGAAGTAAGCCTGATCTCCATGCTGTGCCAATAACAGCAACACGAAGCAAAGGGCTATTGGAAATAAAGTGATGCTCCTACATCGCAAATCGCTTTCTTGTCTCTGATGTGTACATATTTAGATACATTGTTGGCCTTAATTATCATGTGAATAGAAGACATTTCCTCCTCAGAGTAAACCATAGTCATAAAGATTATGATGTCCGGAGTTGGGAATTTGAATATCTTACCACACACTATGTATTACAGGTCTTCCTGGAGAGAGATAGTTTTGTAGCACTTAATCCATTCTCTCTGTAGAAGTGTCTTTTCCTACTAATGCTGGCTGTGACAAGCGCTGCAGCTGGGCTCCTTCCCTGGGTCTCCACCTCCCTTTCCTATTGCCTTCACAATACAGAGACCAGTGGTGTCCATTTCCTAGATGCCTTTGTGTCTAGAGTTGTAGGTCTGAATTGTGTTTGTCCAGTGGCTATACTCAGGTTAGATTTAGAAAGAAGTGGTCTGCGCACTCTCCTGTCAGTGACTCGCCTTTCTGCGCCCGAGTTCTTTAGTTCAATACTCAGACCCTGGAGAAGCAATAAGCAGCGGTGGGTGAGTGCAGTAGCATTTGGACATGCCTTTCTCTCGCAAGGTGATGATCTTGAACTTACAGAGCTCCAATCTTGTTCTAGAGCCATTAGTGGCACTGAAAGTCCAGCTCTGCATTGTTCTGGTGGTCATTCTTGTAGGCTCATCTGGATCCCACTTCAATGTGGACCTGGATTTTGTAAGTGTCCCTGTTAAAAACTTAAAGCACCTAGAAATGTTTATAGCAGTTTACACTGAATCAGAACAACACAGTCCCCAGTGTAGTCAGGCCAAACCCACCCATTCTACACAAGATTATTGTACTCCGTTCTATTTTTTTTCTTTCTTTTTTCTTTTGAGACAAAGTTTCTTCTGTGTAGCACTGGCTACCCTGGAACTTGCTCTAGCCTCAAACACACAGATCCACCTGCCTCTGCCTCCCAACTATTGGGATAGTATCTCCAATTTTATAGAATGGAGGAACCAGAAAAGTTTTGAAAACAGAAGAACCAAGTATGCATTTAGCAGGTATGTACTTTGAACCAAGTCCTTTAATCTTTCTGTATCTAAGTTTTATTACAGATGGAACAGGTATCAATCCACTAATGTGGCAGAACTGTAAAAGCTAAACATAGAAACATGTTAAACACCCAGCATAGACTTACTTGCTTTATTTCTTTCCATCAAAATATTGGCTTTTCTGTAATGATTAAGATTAGCAAACTTTCTTTTCAGGAATTTTCTCTAAAGGACTTTGAAGAAAGTACTTAGGGGGAAAAGTGCTGACTCACACAGCTAAGAATATCTTTTTAAAATTTATTTTATATTATGTGTGGGGGAGTTTTTAATGAACCTATGTCTTGTATCATGTGCATGCCTCATAGGCCAGAAAAGGATGCTGGAACCCCTAGAACTGAAGTTATAGGAGGTTGTTAGCTGTCATTTGGGGGACCTCTAGAAGAGCAGCCAGTGACCTTAATCAAGGAGCCATCTCTCTCCAGTCCCAAGAACACTTTTAAATGTAGACTAGCAAACAGATCTTTCTATAAGCCAGGGCAACTAAATCTTTCCTAGCACTAGCAAGCTTACCCTCACTGGTGCTTCAGAGCTGAGACAACCATTAATTAATTCAGAAGGTGTTTATTAAGCCTCACTATTGATAGACACTATTCTGCTCAGTGAGGTACCATAAGGCTTCCAGGAATGTGTAGCTCACTGGGAAAGAGAGATGGCAACCAAGTCAGTCAGCTTGGTTGGGAAGAATTCTGAAGACAAAGTGGCCATCCTCCAACTCCCTCATCCTTCTGCTACCCTCTTCAGTGGCTTGTCATGTGCCTTGACTCATCCTCTCCTCAAGTTTCTGTCATAGGGATACAGGCATACAGAGAATGTCCACAGGGTCAATGTTGTCTTTGTTTGGTGGGCGGTTTCAGGACTCAGGGAGGATCTGAGGTCAGATACTGCTTCATAGTTGTATGACTTCAGTGGTGCTGGTTCCCCATGTCCTTGGAGTCCCACTGCATCTAGTGAAGGGTTCATTGGAAACCACGTGTACAGTAGGTTTGTGTCATAGTCACGGAATACTGAATTTGGGTACTTCCTATTTCTGTGGTATGTGGTAAGCAAATTGGCTTTTTGAAAGGAGATATTATTTGGTTATTCAGTTGTTTTTGACAAAGGCAGCTCTGAGAAATGGCCCTACTTGAAAAGTGGCCAGGTTCTGCATTCTTAGCATATTCAGGAAGAATATATAAGAATGCGTGGGCCCCTTGGCAGACAGACTTTCTTAACAGCCAGGAGAGCAAAGACCCAAACCTTCTATGCCTTGCAGTTTTCTACAATCATAGCTATAAAATTTTCAAAAGTTCAATGAACATAAGAGAGCATGTTTCTAATGAGGTATCATTCCCCTCATTAGAATAGTTATTATCAACTGTAGGAGACACCAACTCACATATTAGAAATACTATTCTCTTCATTACTAAGACACACATTGAATAGGTATGAAGCAGTATCTAAAAAAGAATTAACCTTTTGTGGTTGTGGACAACCTTGTCCACACTTCCACCTGGTTTGAGACAGGGTCTCTCCTCCACCGCTGTTCTGTACATGGTAGACTAGTTGGCCAATGAGTGTCCAGGGATTCTCCTGTCTCCGCCTCCCCTCTTGCTATAGGAGCTCTGGAATTACAGATACACTCTATGTTGTCAGGCTTTATTTGGGTTCTGGAGACTCAAATCTCTCATCTTCGTGTTTCAACAAGTGATTTACTACTGAACACTTCTCCAGCCTGAATAAAGACGGATTTTAGTAGATATCATTTGCTCTCTTATGTTGTTTCGACATTATTCCCAATAGCCAAGATACTATAGTAAAAGTCTTAGTGGGGTAAATCACAATCAATATAAATTAACTTTCTAGAAAAGACAAGCTGCATGTAGACTGTAGATAACACACACACGGCCAGAGGGCAGTTTTGTTTTAAGTTTATGAGGAACTTTCACACTGTTTTCCATAGCCTGTACCAATTTGTACAGCGCTATCTGATATTGTACCACAAATTCTTTCTGTTGGATGTGACAGTTTACAATCCCTCCAACAGATTACAAGGGCCCCCATTACACCATAGCCTCAATAACATCTTTTTTTTTTTTTTTTTTTTGAGACAGGGTTTCTCTGTGTAGCTTTACGCCTTTCCTGGAACTCATTCTGTAGCCCAGGCTGGCCTTGAACTCACAGAGATCCGCCTGGCTCTGCCTCCCAAGTGCTGGGATTAAAGGCATGCACCACCATTGCCTGGCCATCATTTTACTTGTTTCCGAAACCATCAAAACAGGTATGAAGTGATACCGATTATGATTTTAGTATGTAATTCTCTGATGATTAACGTTGAAAACTTTTTTCATATAGCTGTTGACCATTTATATGTCTTCTATGGAAAAAATATTTAGGTCCCTTACCTATTCCAATTTTTTTTTTCTCCTATTGTATGGTTTCTTTCTATACTCTATGCCAGGTGGCTGGCTGCTTTCTGTACACCAAGGCTGTCATAATCAGATAGGGTGCCACAAGCTACAGAAGTTTTTCTCAGGGTCTCCAAGACAGCAGTCCAAAAAAGAAGTGTCAGCAGGGCTGGGCTGTCTCTCACTGCTTAGAGCTGGTCACCTTCTCATTGTGTTACAGATGGCCATGGTGAACGTCACGTATGTTATAGTGTGTTTCTCTTATAAGGAAGGACATCAGTTGTACTGGGTTAGGGCTCCAACTTTAAGGTTTCATTTGAGATTTGGTAATGTACATCCCCTACACTAAATAACAACTTCTGCTCCTGAAAAAGCGATAGAACTTTTTGTTTGTGTATTGTGGCTACAGCACAAAGTCTTTCCTAAAAGGGCAACCAGATGATTCCAGGTCTGTGGGCTGATTTAGGTCTGAAAGGTGAGTGAAAGGTTGTGCCTCTCTACTGTGGTAGCTAAAGCCAGAGTTTGGCTAACTGATCTAGAATTCCATGTGTTGATGTAGAAAGAATTCTTTATTTAGGCTGCCTATGTATTACACTCTAAAGACATCTCTGGGCCCAGGTTGTCTGCTGCTTGTAAAGATGAATGACTTTTTGATTACTCTGACTTGGTTGGTTAAGTGCTGTTCGGCTTCTGCTATTCTGGATTCCTGTCATCTTCATGTAAATCAGAGAGGCCAGCTAAACACTGCCATCATCTACTGTCATACCTGGTCCACAGGGGCAGAATCTACAGAGATGTCTTAAGTGTCTTTCTCAACACTTCAGTGAAGGGTGTATCTTCTGTGTCCCTGCATGGAGCACAGCTGGGGAATTTGTTTGCACGTCGCATATGATAAATCCAATGCAATATTTGTTTTTCTCTAAATCATTGGCTTTCCCTTTCCACTTCATGTCATGAAGCTCTGGTATCTCAATCTCCTAAACTACCCATCAGTCAAATAACCTCTAACTGTGTGAGCTAAATGCCTAAGAGCAGAAATACATTAAAAACAGATTTATTTCTTCTTTTTATTTTCTGCATATTGGTGTTTTGCTTGCTTGTGTGCATCTGTGTGCCATATGCATGCAGTGCCCAAGGAGGCCACAGGAGGGCATCAGATGCTCTGAGCTGGGGTGAGACTGGGTTCTAAGTTGTCATATTGGTGCTGGGAGCACAACTTGAGTTCTCTGTAAGAGCTACAAGTGCTCTTAACCAATGAGTCATCTTTCCAGCCCTGAATAGTAATACATTTTGACTATATCTAGTGTTTCATGCTATCTTTCATGGCCCCAACCCTTAGAAACTATTTCTACATATGGTTCCTAGATTGTTGCCAACATTTATTAGATACAATTGTAGTTATTTTGGTGTGTGAATTGTAGTAGAATATTTTAACAATGTGTTACTTTTGTTCATGTTGCATTTGTTTAACTCTGTGAGGCTGTGTTACTGTGCCTGTCTAAAACAACTGATGGTCTAATAAAGAGCTGGCCAATAGCAAGACAGGAGAAAGGATAGGTGGGGCTGGCAGGGAGAGAGAATATATAGAAGGAGAAATCTGGGAGGAGGACCTGAGATCTAGAAGCCGGAGGAGGAGGAGGAGAAGGAGGAGGAGTAGGAGGAGGAGGAGGAGGAGGAGGAGGGGGAAGACTCCAAGGTCCAGCTACCTAGCTACCCAGCAAGCCACTGAGTAAGAGTAAGATTTACAGAAGTTAGAGAAAAGGAAAAGCCCAGAGGCAAAAGGTAGATGGGATATGTTAAGATAAGAAAAGCTAGCAAGAAACTAAGCCAAAAAGGCCGGGCATTGATAATTAAGAGTAGGCCTCCGTGAGTGATTTACTTGAGAGCTGGGTAGTGGGCCCCTCAAAAGAGAGTAAAAGAGCAACCAACAACAGTGAATTATTGCTCCATTCTATTCCAAAGGAGAGCACACACTAACATGTGATCACTGTCTCAGGTATAGGGGCTCAGAAGTTGACTGATAGTTTTTTCGAGAAAGATACATATTCTATGTCAAGGAATCCGTCCTGATGAGGGCAGTCACTTCTGGTAGATTTTGTAGAAAAGATGAGTCTTTTAGGAAAACATACGTACATATGCATACAATCCCCCTAACCTTAAATGACAAGATTAAAAAAAAATAATGTTTAACTTTTTTCATTATATGGATGTTTTACCTGTATGTATGTCTATGTACTACATGTATGCCCGCTGTCCAAAGAGACCAGAAGGTGCTAAATTCTCATATGGAACTGGAGTTACAGATGGTTTCAAGCTGCCATATGGGTGCAGAACCCAGGTCTTCTAGAGGAATAGCCAATGATCCCACCACTAAGCCACCTCTGCAGTCCAAACTGACAAGATTTTCAAGCAAAGAAAACCCAGTGTGCTAGCTACAGAGTGACTACTGATTCCACTGGGTGACCACACGGGTGTGTGTTGGGGGAGGAGGGCAGGGCACATGGGGCAGGACTGCTAGATTTAGCTGTAGCTGTCTCATTCCAAATTTTAGGATTTTATCATTCACCAATTAAGCCATCCACTTTTTAGAGGAAAAAAAAAAAAGCTTGTTACATCTGTGAATTCAATAGTGAACAATAAGTCAGCCATTCCAAAACCAAAGTAGAGCTTTTGATCCTCAGTTATATAATTCTCGTTGCTACAAGAGAGGTTCTCTTAGAATCGTTTATGGAATCTCTTTGATTCTCATACCATAGGAGACCTGTTGGACCTGGGCTTGCCATTTCTCTTTATAAGCATTCAGAAGTACTCCAAAGCATCCTCCCCCACCATTGTCCTTACAGTCCCTTTTCTAGCCATGAAGTCAAACGTTGCTGTCACCTCATCCCCCCCCCCCCCCAGTGGATTTGCTCCATTGGCATTTCAGCAGAATCAACCACAGGTAATTGCTTAATTAACTGAGGTGCTCTTTGTGACCCAAATCATCATTCTATTTCTCTTTGGCAAGGCTCTTTAGGCAAAGACCAGTCAATCTGACCTTTAAATCCAGTCTTTGCAGGTCTGTCTCGTGGGACTACTTCCTGGACACTGAAGGCTTAATACAACTAATTCTTAACTCTAATAGGGAATTAAACAACGAGGGATTCACTAGCAAGAAGAAAACCAGAGAGAATACAGACAGCAGCTGTGGAGAGCAAACCTTATCATTACCTCTTAAGCTGATGAAGGGCCCCCAAAAGAGCCCTGCCCACCCAGTCAAGAGCTAAGAGATGGCCTGGCAACTGTAGTATGGTTGACTGAGGAACATGGTGATTCTTGCTATGCATTGTTGCTAGAGAGTGCCAGGAAGGCTGTTCATGCCTTACGCCATTACAAAAACTGTTGGCCCCAAGGAGTCTGGACTTGGAAAAAGTCAAGTATGCTAGGAGAAACTGCTTATCAGATATACCAGAACCAGGAAGCAAGTTCCTTGATTTCCTGCAATGTCTCTTCAGCGCCCTCTACTGACTGAACGTCCCAGAAGGAGAAGACAAACCTACTTCAAAGGCCCAGATTCCTTTTCATAGCGCGGCGAAAAAGGGTGAATTTGGAGAGGCTATAATTCAATAGTCGGCACAAGCTTTTCTCAGATCCCTCTCATTAGGTTTTGTCGACAGATGTCTACATCTGCCCACATGAGGCTTTGTCAGCCTCTTTTCCTCCCAGGTTTCACCAGGATGTTGCCAAAAGCAAGAGGAAGAGATGAGTCCAAAAAGAATCCCCTAGATTTCTTGTCTATCTTTCCTAACAGCCCTTCACCGACCCTGCCAGGGCACGCTGATCTGGATGTTCCTGGAGAGAAGACCCGACCAGCGAGGATGGAATTTGGGGCATGAGCCACAGCCGCTATGGAACGCCGGCTGCTGGAGTCTTGGAAGCACCCTACTGCTGGCCTCAATGCCTGCAAAGCCTCCTCCCTTGTCACTGAAGCCTCTTGAGGTCTTCCTACTGTCAGGGCCCAGTGAGGCAGGCGCGGGGCGGGCCTGGCGGGCGACGCGCTGTGATTGGGCGCCAGGGGGCCCGCCCCCTCATCCCGGCGCGTCGGGAGGGGGCGGGGCCAGCCGGTTGCCCAGCTTCGGGGCTACGGGCGCCTATTGACCCAACAGCCGCCGCTGCCGTCTCCTCCAGCTCGTGGCGGGCGGTACTGGAGCGCCGAGTGGCACTGGGGAAGCCGGCTCTTCCTTTCGTGGCTGCCGCCGCCATCTCCGCGTTTTCGGGGCGGGAAGGAGGGGGTGCTCACGGCTGCAGCTGGAGCGGGCTCCTCTCCGGGGACGGTCCTCTCCTTGCTCTCTGCTTTGCCTCCCTCCCGGCGCCGCCCGCCCCCCTGCGCCCTCCGCGTGCAGCTCCGGCCCGGGAGGGAGAAGGTAGGGGAGGCGGGGGCCGGGAGAGGCCGGGGAACGGACACACACACCCGAGGAAAGTCCTGGATCGCAGCGCCCCGGAGCCCAAGGTGCACCCCGGCCGGGCCCCCGCAGTAGCCTTGGCAGGAAGGGGCTCCGGCGGGGACGCGGGGGCGGTGTGGCGGGGGCGGGCCTGGGTGTCCCAGCGCTAAGTTGTGGGGCACGGCGCTTCCAGGTCCAGTTCCTCCTTCCGTGCGCTCCTCGCTCCCAGCGCTGCACACTCGGCCCCGGAGCCGCGGAACCCGCGCGTTCTCTGGGCGCCGAGGACACGCCTGCCCTTGTCGAGAAAACTTTTCCTGCAGACTCAGTCGTGGCGCCGGTGGCAGGAAGTCGGGGCAGCGACCTCTCCTCTGCCTGCTCCGCGCGCCCTACCGGGTGTCGGTCCCCAGCAGGAGAGCAAGTTCGTGGAGACCCTTGCCTTTGCTGCTCAGGAGTCCGCCTTGCAGGGACGGCCAGCCCCGGGAAGGGCAGTGGGCCAGGGCGTAGGCCGAGGGCGCGTGGTGGCTCCGGGGACGAGGTGCGGAGCGCGCGGCCGGGACCCGCGCGGTAGAGTGTTGTGCGGCCCAGAGCAGAGAGCCCTCGGCGATCGTGGGCTGGAGTCCCCAGTCCTCCGCCTCTCTCCGGTGAGGACCGTGTCCTGGCTCCGAGTCTATCGAGGAAAAAATGAAGTTAAGTCGCCAGTTCACCGTGTTCGGCAGCGCGATCTTCTGCGTTGTCATTTTCTCACTCTACCTGATGCTGGACAGGGGTCACTTGGACTACCCTCGGGGCCCGCGCCGGGAGGGCTCCTTCCCGCAGGTAAGTACCTGGCGGCGGGTGCGAGGCTGCAGGGCTAGCCTCGGGGGGGCTCTCCTTCTCTCAGACGCTCAGCAACGGGGCAGGGTGAGGCCACACCCGACGACCGGCGGATCCTCATCCTGCCCAGGCTGTGCCGCGCTCCGACTGCCGAGTTCGCAAAGTGCTGGGCGTCGTTCGGTGACAGCTTCCCGCTCTCCCGAAGTGGCCTTGTTCGTGCAGTCGCACCCGGGCCTGTGGAGTGCCCTCAGGCACCTGCGGACAGGGAACCGGCGCCTTTTGAGTGTCGCTGTGGGTCGCCCCCTCGGCTGGCTCAGGGTTAAGCTGCCAGAGGCTGCCCAGATGTTCCCCTGTGCACAGCCGAAGCGCAGCCCACCTAGCCCACCTAAAAAACCAGGTTTCTGTTTTTCCTCCCGTCCCCTTTCACTGTCTCTTAAGAGAGAAAAAGTTTATTTCCTGTTGCAGCCCTTTTGGACGTGGATAGTAGCGTTGATTTTAGTGTCGTCATTCTTCAGCTGTTGCAGCGGGTGATTTGGAGCAGAGCGGGGAAGCGCGTGTTATACTCCTCATGGAAGCTGTGCGGCGCTCAGTTCTGTGCGGGGTGGTCAAACTGGCAAAAGAGTTGAAAAAAAAAAAAAAAAACCGACCCACCCAAGTCTTTCAGGAAAAGTTACTAAAAATAAGCAAATCGATGCAATGGGTTCTGTTTGGAAGGTTACTGCGCAGCAGTTGTGAGTGGCCTTTATAGCTCTTTGCCGTTGACATATACATATTTTAGTGAAAGCAGATGCGGTGTGGCGCACTTGGAAGAAACCAAATATTGACAAGCTAACAACTAGTCGTCTAGAGAAATCTGTGACCTATTCAAATGAGTCTGATGTTTAATTTTTTTTTTTTTTTCTTTCACGGTTTAAATGATTGAAAACAATCCTGGCCGCTTCTTCTGATTGATATCTTAGGGTTAATGGTTTGGTGGGAACAGAAATTAAAGTACATGTTTGAAGTATTATGGGATTGAAACGAGGAATTAGGGGTTCTGTCATTAGTACAGAGCACTGGAAATAAATTTTAGAAGAGTGGAATTAAAAACCTGGCTGCAGACAGATGTTTCCAAATGTTCACAGCTTCCACTTTCCCTAGATAGTACGATAGAGAAAATATGTAACAAGCACTATTGGCTGCCTTTAGATTTTGAACTTGGAGTTTACGCCAGGCTTGTTGATGAGGCTGAAGTAAACAGTTTGACAACAGGTAAATCCATGTGGCCAGAGCCCAGGAGTTCTGAGTTTTGTTCCATATTCTCGGTAATTTCGGAGTTAAACTTACTGTGACCCTCTTAACCCCATTTCCAGAATTTTCTCCATTACAGGGAATATAAAATGGAACCCTTTTACTTAGTGATGTCTTAATAATATCCTCTGGCTTTGGATGGGTGATCACTTGAGCATGATTTATGCAAACATCTGCATGGGGTTCTCTGGCAACCTTGACATTTCCCTCTGTTTCTAAAGCAGTGAGTGAATCATTCAGTTACTGAGAACTCTTAAGCGGTTCATTCTATTTCCACATGAGCCCCTAGCTCCCTGGGAAGTTGAAGTTCTGCCTAGAGCGTGCAGCATTCAGTAGAGCGCTGTGGTGGTGGGCTTCAGAAGTGCCTGTCGTGGTGTGTTTTCTGTACAGTGAGAGAGGGCTTGGGAGTGGTATCCTCTGCTTCTCATCTGGACTTCAACTGAACTTAGAAAGGTTTAGTATTATTGGGCCACTGAATCTTCCAGTGGGTAGACTTCATAAGCCCTCTCTGGAAGCCTGAGAATCATGTGTTTGGCATTAACTAGAGTGCCTCCTCATATGATGAACTTGATTTCCCCAACTACCAGTCAGTTGGTGTGGAACTGAGGCGCTGAGGCATTACCGTGCTCAAGGTCACAGACAAATTTCTGGGACTTGAACAGGCAGCTCCTAGAGTGTAGTCGCGAGCCACAGAGCTGTCTTGCCTCTTAGAATCCTCTTGCTAGAGCCTGACTCCAGCCTTCTTGTTGCCTGATCTGTGGAGAACAGAAACAAACTTGCCCGTGGCACCTTAACTTATTCCCCCCACCCCCCATGTAACTTTTATTGTGAAGTCATAATGAATGTGGTCCATTGGCTGAAACATTCCTCTTCAGATTTATGCTTTCCCAGAATGTCTTCTAACATACTTCACAGCCAAACATTATTAGAAAGAAAACCATTACCAAGCAGAACATCCAACATGTAGGTTCTTTAATTTTTTTTCCTGTGTCTAAATTATATGTTAACTTTAATTTCACAGCAGTGAAACTATGTTGCAGCCTGTTTCTTGAGCAGGTTTGGGTGGTGAATCCTTGAGTTTAAATACAGCCGTTTGTCAATGTATGTGTGTTTAATGCAACCTGAGGGTCCAGTGTGCATTCTAGTTTCTTTCACTTGATGTGGTAACTTCATGAAGGTATGCCATCCATTTAGAATGCAAACTTTTTAAAGACCTTCCTAGGTTGAGAGCTTCTATGTTTGTTGTTCTTTGGACTTTTGTTCTTTCCTCTGCTCTTGCAACTTTGTTTCCTGCCACCTGATCAGTCCTGGGGCTAGATTACTCCAGGGCACCCCAGATCCGCTCTCACCCCACCCCCAGAGCGCTGCCTGCCTGCTTGCAGACGACAGAGGAGAGGGTCTTTCCCTCTTAATGGTTACTGTAAGAACTTCAAGTGTTACTGTAAGAGTATAACTGTAAGAACTTCTTTAAGGCCAGAGGCTGTGGCTGCAGGTGGCCTCCATTCTTAGGGTTGTTTGATCTCAACTAAAAAAAAAATAAAAGTAAGTAAATCAAACAAAATTTTAAAAAAAGCAAAAAGCAAAGCCACAAACAAACAAACAAACAAACACAACAACAAAAAACAACCCCAAACTCGAGTCTGGATGAGAAGTTGGCTGGACCCTATTGCTGTGGAAATGCTTTATGCTAGCAAGGAGAGTCTGAGCAGAAAGGGCTGGTCTTTCCAATCAGCAGTTTCTCTAGTTGTTACTATGCACCCTAGGAAAAACCTTTAAATTGAAACAAGGAATCAGAGTTTGTGGAACAAGGAATGGCTTTGACTAGGATATTATACCACGTGGGGACTGATGCTAGCTAGCATTTGAACCACTCTGCTGAAGTTAGAGAATAATGAAAAATGTACAAGTGACGTCCAGCCTTGATCTTGGACTTCAGATAACGTTTATCAAGTTCAAAAATGGGAATGTGTTGATGCACTTGATTTGAAAGCCAATATGGTAGGGATTTTGATGCCTGGGGGGGGGGAACCCTTGAAACTAGATGTCCATATAGAATTATGTTTAAATGCTTTATACCACTAGCATCTTTTAGCACTTGGGAAGCTCAGGCAGGCATGAGTATTGATGCATGTCCTGGCTAGCCTAAGCAATGTAGACCTTACCTACATAGAAGCAAACACCCTCACACAATCAGAACCACGCCAGTAATGTTGAGTGCAGCACGGAACATGTTAATAAAAATGGATCCACAGCAGAAAGTGTGAGGGCCTTCATGTCCTAACTGCTGTTTTTATAAATCGTTTAGTCTGAAGCCTACTATATCTAATGGAAGTGTTCTTCCATGCCCACCAGGGCATGTATTTGCGACAATAGCTGTTGCTGATAGGGTTTGTTTAGGGAGCACAGCCGGGTTGTCTTGTTTCTTGAGCTATAATGGTTGAGATCTAGGACTTTTGGGAAAGGATGGAGCTTTGATGGCAAAACCGGGATTAGAAATTCAAGAACTTTAAGTATCTCGAGGTGGGTCCCCTTTCTCCCCTCCCAAGGTCAGTAGTCTTCTGGGACTTCTCTGAGGTGGGTTTCCTCTGTCCCCTCCAGAGGTCAGTGGTTTTCAGGGACTTCCCTGCTAAGCACAGGTCTCAGACTTGGGCTTCTGAGAGTAAGCTGTACCAGATGCCCTGGCTACATTTCATCTGAAGGCTTTATTTTTAAAACTGATTTGCATGTATTGTTCCTGGATCAAGACTGAAGAAATAAGTACTTTGATAACAGGTGTCAAGATTCTTTTTATTGGAAGGAGATTTTGTTCTGTTTAGTCATTCATTAGCCTTAAGGGATTCCCACAGTATGGACAGCACATTGATGAAATTGACCACTTTTGTGTGATTTTACTCTGAGCTTGCTATTGGTTTTTGTGATGTTAAAATGTTTACCTAGAAGACTGAGGGGGCATTCTTGATGGTCCCTTCTGGTCTCTAGCTTTCTCCATTCAGAGGCCTCAGTTTCCCTTGGTTGTTTCCCTATTTCCATAGAAAACTCTAAGGAAATCAAAGGCCTGCCATCTGTTCAGGTGAGCCGAGTCATCTGCTTAGGTGAGCCATGGTTTCTGACTTCTAAAAGGTTTGCTATATTTTTGGATTCTGATCCTTAGTGGTCTGGGTCCTGATGTGGCAATGGCTTGTTCATAGTGTTTCTTGAGAACTGTGGAGAGGAATACTATAAAGTGGAGAGCTTTGCTTCTTTCCATAGTTGTCCATAGGAGATCCATCAGGACAGGAAGCATTTGCATTAAAATTAAAGCGGGTTTTAATTTCCCTTCCTAAGCCACACTGCTGGTTTTATGGTTGAAACCATGTTCAAGTTTGGACTTGGAGAATTGACTGCTCTGTAGTGGAGCTCATGTCCTTTAGTGAGTACTGTTGTTGATTTTGCCTCCTGATACAGCTTTGTGACTTGATTTGAATAATTCTGTCTGTTGTGTAAGTCTAGGTGGAGTGTTGGAGAGAGGGTGTGTTTAAGGTAATATCATTTGTACTGGTATACAGATAATAGATGCCATCAGTCCTTCAGTGTTAAATTCTGGATCTAACATCTTGTTTCCAATGTTGAGGCACTAGTGTTTTTAACTGCACATGCTACGTCTCCACTCCTTCAATTAATGTTTTTTAACCCCTTTGTAATTTTTTGGGTCTGACAATTCTTGTTGTTAGGGCTTGCCTCTACGTCATAAGGTGTCTGGTGGTACCCTGTTCTCTTCCTAGTATATACTGGCAACCGCTTGTCTCCTTTCTTGTCCCCCATTTGTAGCAATCAAAAATATCCCCAGACATCTGCTAGATATAAATAGCTGCTGATGGGGGAAAAACTGTCCCCACTGAAAATCAGTTTGGCTGTGGTCTGGACAAAGGCCTATTTTAAAAAAACAAAACAAAACAAAACAAAACAAAACAAAACAAAAAACCACAGTGTACTTTCTGGGCATTTTGCATTTTAGGAAGGAGTGATTGAAAGGTCTGTCTAGTTCTAGTGCTCTGAAGGATAAGTAGCATGCTTAGAGGCTCATACTCCATTCTTTCTCTGGGTGCTTAAAATTTAGTTACATATGTAAGATTGTAAATTGCAGTATGTTACAGAAAGCATAAGGATAAATTATGTTCATATACAAATTAAAGGGGAAAAGGGAAGGTTAACAGAACTTACCTTCTTCATCTTTACCGATTGGACGTATACATTTCAATAAAAGCGTTCTTCTCACGTCATAGCAATTAGGTGGTTTTCCAAGCTCCTCAGAGCTTGGCAGTAGTCCAGCTTTATTCTTCCTGCCTTTCAGAATGAAGGCAAGCTGTATTGATCAGTGATAAGGTGGCATAAAGCCATTGACAAGCATTGCTTGAAAGTTTGACGTTTTCTCAGCTTGGATTTCTTCTTGTTCAGTATGATGATTCTGGTTCTTGCATTTTGTGTATCTTCTTGGGATGGGAAAGAGCAGAGGAGGAACTGGAAAGTAGTCTTTCCTACTGTTCATTTCAACTTGTCTTCCACATGGCATGTTAAGAGGAGGAATGGGGAAGTGAGCAGGAGAACAATGACGTCCTTAGTGAAGCCTGTCTTTGTCTTCTCTTGTCCACATGCCTAAGGCAGCTGATTGTGAAACAGATTGACCTAGTACCTTCTTTTTTGTAGGGCCACAGCCAGAAATGGGTTTTACATTTTTGATGAGTTAATTTCATTTCATGGAATCTCCATAGCTAGTTGTGTGTGAATCCTCTTAGCAGAGGCAAATGGGTGGGCAGAAAGAAACCTTCTGGGCCATAAAACCTGACGTCTTTATTACCTGACACTTTTCAGAAAAGGGTTTGGTAATTCCAGGTTTAAACTGTTCTTCTCTGCTGTTGGAGGCAAACAGAAGGCTGAAGCAAGAGTAGATTCACTGAGAGCAACATTCCTATAAACTGGTTATTAAATAAATACTGATCAAAGTTTCTACCTTAAAACTTGTGTTTATCTACACACCTCATTCTTTGGGGAATGTCCATACTAAAGCATAGACATGCATGATACACTTAATACTTCCTGTATGTCAGCTGAAATTTCAATTTATTTATTTGCTTATTTACTTACTTATTGGTGTTCTAGCACTTGAGCCCAGGGCCTTACACATGCTAGGCAAATAAATATACTCCTACTGAACTGCATTCCCATTACCACCCCATCTCCCAGCCCTTTGTCTTTTTACTCTTTATTTTGAGACAAGGTCTTAATATGTTGGATAGTTCAGGCAGGCCTTGAACTTGTGTTCTTCCTGTCTTAGCTTCTAGAGTAGCTAGGATCACAGCATGCACCACCAGACCCTAAAACTCGAAAGTTTTTCCCTGGAGGACTGCTCAGCGCATGAGTGTTTTGGACCATGAACCAAACAAGATGAGTCTGTACCTTCATGATGGCAACCTCTGACTTCGTGCTGTAGGCCCCAGATGACCAGAGGCCAGAGCCTAATCTGAATATTTGGGTTACTCGGTAATGCTGAAGCAGGTCCCATGTGTGGATCTGTTTTGTGAACTATTTATACAGGACAGGACAGGACAGTTCTCTCTGTGGTCTGGAGGACTGCCTAGGATCTAGACTGTTCTGCTCACTAAAGAATAACACTCTTCTGTTTCATCACTCTTAAAGCTTATGTCTACCTTTCCTCTTAGTTGTATCGTTGGAGATTGGACCATCAGCTTTAAGTCATAGCATACTTGGTTGGAACCAAGTGGGTGTGGCACTCTTATTTAATCACTTCTGTGCTTGGCTTTATTTTATTTTATTTTATTTATTATTATTATTTTTTTAATGTGCATTTATGGTCTTGCCATGGGTGTCAGGGTCCCCAGAACCTGGAGTTACAGACAGGTGTGAGCTGCCATGTGGGTGCTGGGAATTGAACTCAGGTCCTCTGGAAGAAGAATCAGCGCTCTTAACCCATGAGCCATCTCACCAGCCTGACTTTTTTTTTTTTCCTGGTTTTTCAAGACAGGGTTTCTCTGTTTAGTTTTGGAGCCTGTTCTGGATCTTGCCCTATAGCCTAGGCTGGCCTTGAATGCACAGAGATCCACCTGTCTCTGCTTCCTGAGTGCTGGGATTAAAGGTGTGTACCACCACTGCCCAGCTATTTTCTCATTATTCTCTTTCCGTTTTCAATGTATGCATTGTGTATTTTTTTAGATGGCTTTGTTTTCGGGTCTAGGATTGATCATCATCATCATCATTATTTTTTCTGAAGAGCAAACCAACTTTAAACTAGACCTTACGATAGGCCTTTCTAGTGACCCACTTCATGTTGGGTTAGGAGAACTGGGAGTCTTGACAGGGATCTATTTTGTGAAGGTATAGGTACACGTAGAAATAATAGCAGAAACAAAAACCCCTCAAAGCAGAGAGGTGTGCATCGACACACACAGAGAGGTGTGCATTGACCTCTCTTTCTTTCTTCTCAGCCAACTCAGTGGTTCTCAGTCCAGCTTCTGAGGGGTCCTCACTCCGCTAATATTCTCTACCTTACAGTCATACACTATGACAAACAACATTGTTTCATCTTGACCTACTGTTTCCTTTCATAAAAATGAGGGATTCCTCTCTTCCCCTTATAAAAGTTATTTTGGTACTTAATTCTTCTGTTTGATATCTATAATAACTTTTAAGGATATAATTCCACATGTGTTCCTGTTCTATCATTATTAGGTATGAGCTCTTGACTCCCCACCTATCAGATGAGGAAGGTCGTGTTTTCAACGTCTTCTACTTGTTTCTTTTTCTTTTCATTCCCTGTATTCCTTGAACTATCAGCTTTTTGTAATTACCCATAAACTTTAAGTCATTTACATTTCATTCCAGGACTTCATGTCTTACATGCTCTGCCTGTTGGCTACAAAGGTTGAAAACCAAAAACAGAGGATACAGAATTTCCAGTACAGGAATAAGGCTGAAAGATTTAGTGTATAATATGGTAACTATGGATAATAACAATGTTCATCATAGTCTTCAGAACTGCCAAGAGTAGATTCCAAGGGTTCTTATCACAGACGTGTTCATTTTGAGAACTAATACGTGTGTTAACTTGATTGCGTGTTTCAAAATGTATAGGCATTTCAAAGCAACACATTTTACCTGATAAATGTGTATGATTTTTATTTATCACTCAAAATACATAGTTAAACATACTAAACACTGCAAGTATCGATAGCATAGTGTGGTTCACTGTGTCTGGTAATTTGGTCTCACAGGGAAAGAAGGGTGATATTGCATTCTTAAATATGTTGCACTTGGCATCTGGGCAGGTAGATTCTCATCCTGTGTTCCAGCTGTTAAGAACCATGCTGTTTTCATTTTGTTCACATCTGGACCTTGGCTTCCTTGTAGCTTGTGTTTTCTAGGTCTATTTCTAATTTATTTTCCCTTTATATTATTATTATTGGCAGTGGAATGGAGATCATTGAATCCTGTCTCTTGCGTCTTGTTTTGTTAAAAGTAGCTTTACAACTCAGCACGTATCAATACTTTGGACACTTAAGGTTTTATGGGATCAAAAGAAAGAAATTTGCCCTTTGAGGTGGTTGTTCCCAGTTCATGTTGACTCAGATTGCCACACTTCTACCAGGGTAAGCACAGTTTGCTTTCCGTTCCCATGAGGGGCCCCTTCCCTTCAGGATCTTGGGCTCCTGCATCCTTTGCAGCATTCCCTCTGAGGTCTTCTATTAATATCTTTTGTTTGACTGAAATACATTGTATTTACCTTAAAGTGCTTACATAAAAATTAAATGGGGGTTTACATTCTTTTTCAAAACAATTTTTCAAATTAAAATATAATTACATCGTTTTCCCCTCTTTAATCACTCCCATGCCCCCAACTTGCTTTCTCTTTATTTGTGTGTGTGTGTGTGTGTGTGTGTGTGTGTGTGTGTGCTCACGCGCACGCGCTGGGTCTGTTTAGTGTAGCTTGTATGTATGTCTTTTATCCACAGATAACCTGTAGCTCTCACCTTTCATCAAGGAAGCTTCTTTTTGCAGCAGATGGAGACCATTACAGGAAGCTCCAGTCAGTCAGAATGCAGAGAACATAGGGTTGATGCACTTTCAGCTCGGTAACGCCTATACCTGAGGCTCAGGGAACATTGTAGAAGAAGGCTAAGAGACAGAGGACCAGGATATATGTTGAGAGAATGTATCCTTTAGACATGACAGGGAAGCCTTGAAATCTCAGCAATATGGCTGCCTGAACAAGGCTGGATCTAATGACAGCACCAGCTGACATGCCAGCATGTAGGGGGAGATCTCTGAGATTCTTTTGTCCCCTAGGCATGGAATTCATGGGTGGAGGCTTTGTGGTAACATTTTCTCTGGAGGGTAGGAACTTGTGACCGTGGAACACTCAAGGAAGTCCAAGACTGAATCATCCTTAGCATCATTGTCTGTCTTAGGGGGAAAAAAGTCTACAATTAGCTGTTTCAGAGTAAAACGTTCTTTTCAACAGTTATTAGCATCCCAGATAAGTCATGCATAAGAGACTAGGCATAGAATTTGAGAGTAGAAAGGGTCCTTAGGCTGGTTCATTTGGTCTTTGATTTTTCACATTATGGGTACTGGTAGTTAGACCTTGCAAATGTGCCCATTCATCGCCAATACTTAAATGGATACACATGTGTCCTAAGCTGTGGTTCAGTGGCTTTTCTGATGCGCCATTACAAGCACAGGTTTTTGAACTTTGCAGAATGATACATCTTAAAGATATTTTGATGAGCGTACTAGGTATGTTTCTCACTTAGAAAGCTCTGCATAGGTTATTTTGGGAATTATAAGTATTGTATGTGAAACAGATAGCTAATTGCCATTCACATTTTCATTAGGAGTTAATGAGATTAGGATGATATTGGGCACATGTTAAGTATTCAAGACATGCTAAACTTTACCAGTGTGTGGAAATAGACAATGCACAGGTTACGTTCCCTAAATACTGTTGCATGTTCTGGGGATACAGAAGTAAAGAATAACACAGTAGCCTTGGACTCTCCAACCATTTGACATTGGGACATGGTGTAGACGTCTACAAATGTTGGTGGGCTTCATTTATACTCTAGCCGTCCTGGGATCCATGTAGGTTGTTGGACTGTAGATGGGGCGTGCCTGCAGTTGTCCATGTTCTTATCATTCAGGGCATAGACTTCAAAGGGAACTCAGAAACACAGCCATGTTTTGACGATGCCTAGTTTGCTGGACTTAAGAAGAGGAAGAAGTTGAGTATTTGCAGTTAGATCTGGCAGGGGGTAGGATGCTTGCTAGTGTGAAATACAGCACTTTGCTAGCCCTGCAGTCCTGAACTTGGGCATTTGACAAGGGCTGAGGTGAGTGACTTGGTGCTTTAAAAGGGTAGTTTGGAGCCAGGTGTGGTGGTGCACACCTTTGATCCCAGCACTCCAGAGTCAAAGGCAGGCAGATTCTCTGAGTTCAAGGATAGCCTGGTCTATACAATGAATTCCAGGACAGCCAGGGCTGCACAGAGAGACCCTGTTTCAAAAACAAAAACAAAAACAAACAAATGAAAAATGGAACAAAACAAAACAGAAAACCAACAGAAAGAGTAGTTTGTAATGAAATAATGAGTTGCCTGGAGTCAGGCTAGAGTTGGGAGTTAGGCTGTGACAATCTTCTTAGAGTTACTCTGTGTATCAGGCAGCTGCTTGAGAGAAGCAGTATTAGAGAATTCATTTTGTAGAACATTTTAGAACTGGAAGAGAGCGAAGAGAATATTCAATCTAGATTATTCTGGTAGCAGTGTGTAGGAAGACTCAGAAACAGGAAGGCAGCTGAGAATCTGCGTGAGGTAATGTAACAGACATAAGGCAGTAGATCTTTGTTCCAGTATTGAATTGGCTACGATCAAAAAGGAGAAAAAATGTGCAGACATTTTTGTGAGGGGAACACTAAGACTTTCTAGTAGATGGGTTAAAGGCAGTGAAGCGTGGTTGAGTCACGTGTTATCCCTTGACTTTCTCCTTTTGGGGTATTGGAGATAATTTATACTGTGTGCAAAGACAAGCCAAGTTTGTGAAGTTTGTGAAGCCAAGTTCAGCTTTGTTTATGATGGAGTGGACATTACTGGAAATAGCCAAGTGGGCTGAGAGATCAAGGAAGGAAAAGCCTACTGGGGAGCCATCAGTGTTGAGGGAGAATGAGCTCACTCTGGGACCGTGCCTGGTTAGGAGAGCCCTGAGCCAAGGACATTTCTTCTGGCCAAGATCTGAACTGCTCACATGGAGACTATCACACAGCAGATGTTAATAAACTACAGCAGCTTATGTTCAGTTCATTGGAAACTAGCACATGGATGAACATACCTGTGAAAAGATGACATCAGGAGGAAGCATTTCAGAGATGCTTCTCAACAGGAGACCTACAAAGACCCTTCTCATGTGTATCACCCTTGATGGGACCAAGTTATTGTTTTTCCAAGTTATTGTGATTAGTTTGCCTAGGTTGTAAGACAGAACGTGTACTATTGGCTGTGTATGGTTGGGGGCGATGAGGATGAAGAGAGAGAGATTCATAGGGAGTCAGAAGGCAGTGACACCAGCCAGATAGTTCATAGCTCAAGGTCGGTGTGGAGGGCAAGTTGTCTTGCTAAAAAGATCCTCCAAACAGCCTGTGCTCGACAGAGAGCCGCTCTTGTCAGGGTGACCCACATGCTAAGAACTAAGGATTGCTTTTGGCCTGGGGCCATCTCTTGAAAACTTGCAGGGCCAAAGAGTTCCAAGACTTGAAGTGCAAAATATTTCTTGAGACTTTTAGGGTAAGAAAATCTAACCAATAACTACTGGAAAAATTGAGATGTGAGACTCAAGACGTTCAAAATGTGTCTTTACAGCTGATGGTGTTCTCAGAAACTTGTTACTATTGCATTCTTTTAAAAAAGGATTTATCTTATTTTTAATTACATATATTTGTGCCTCCCCCTCTCTCTACTTTCTCTCTGTCTCTCCCTCTCTCCCTCTCTCTCCCTCCCCCCCCCTCTCTCTCTCTGTGTGTGTGTGTGTGTGTGTGTGTGTGTGTGTGTGTGTATTTGAGTTCAGGTGCCTACAGAATGGAGAAGAGAGAGTCAGATGCTCTGGAGCCGGAGTTACAAGATGGTGTGGTGCTGGGTACTGAACTTGGGCCCTGTGTGTGAGCAGGATATGTTCTTAGCCATGGAGCTACTGTCCAGCCTACCATGGTATTTGTGACCTGTTAGGATAACGTTCATGGTATGTTATGCCCTGCTGTCGCTCACTGTCTCACTTTGCACATGGCCGGTTGGCTCGGCTTATTAGTTCCACAATAAGGAATTAGGAGAAATGCTGTAACACTTTAGAATCTTTGATGCTCAGGAAATTCAGAGTTGCTGTGACTAGGGATAGAGCTTGTCTAAATATCTGTTTTCTGTTAGTAAAGACTAAAAGGGACCTATTCAGGGAATGGTTCCTATAAATAAGATTGTAGAGGAGATTGATAATTCACTTAATACAACCCCGTTTTCAAAGGCTTTCCCAAACCATTTCTGAATGAGGAATGATCTCAGGCATGTCAACTGTATTTATTTTAATAGAATAACACTGTTTAGGTTGATAGGCTTTTCCCATTACAGACATTTATTCTCTTTTTACATCGAAATTGTGTTTGTTCAAAGTTGCTGTGTTGACAGAACTTTTGCCAGCAGATTCTAAGATACAGTGTAGGCCCTTCATCTTTGGAGAGTGAGTTCAGTATAAATACATTGTAATTACCTTGTGGATAAAGAGATAGGCAGATGGCATAGAAGTCAGAGACCAGAATAGACCAGCCATACTTGATGGGGTGGTACCTACCAACAGAGCTGTGTTATTTGAGAACTGTTGCCACCCAAAGTGTACCATGTGAGCATACAGGCAACTTCTTAGGTGAGGAGTAGATCCACTCTTCAAAGACCTCAGAATGCTAAGTAGAAGAATATAGCCGGGTTGTGGTGGCACTCGGGAGGCAGACAGATCTCTGTGAGTTTGAGGCCAGCCTAGTCTACAGAGTGAGTTCCAGGAGAGGCACCAAAACAACACAGAGAAATCCTGTCTTGAAAAAAAAAACAAAACAAACAGACAAAAAGAATATAAGCCTATCAGGGCTGTCTCAGTGGGTAAAGATGCTTGCTCCCAACCCTGAAAAGCGGAGTTTGATTCCTGAGTCTTACATGATGGAAACAGAACCAACTCCTGCAGCTTATCCTGTGACTTTTACAGTTGTGCTGTGTCACGTGTGTGTCCTCCCAATATATAGCTACAACAAAAATAAAATAAACCAACTTTTAAAAAGAATGTGCGTGTGTTGAAATAAGTCATTAGAGAAATCAGTGATATGGTTCGTTAACATTTTGGGGGGGCTGAAAAAGAGGGGAGGGAGGGTAGTTATATCTGTAGAACAGATTTGAAAGTGCCAAATTAAAGAAAGAATCCTACTGGCCAGTAGTTAATCTGCACAGTGCCACTTAATTGTAGTTATTTTTGTGGGTTTGTAAGTAGTACAACTGCATTTAAAAAAATATTTCATAATCCAGATATTTGTCCTACTTCTCTTCAGTAATTGTTGTAAAAAGATGATTTATCTTGCAAAATGTTAATTTTCTATTGTAATGTGGTACTTAAAACGTTGCCTCAGTAAAAAGGAGGAGGTTTCCTGCAGCTTTGCTGGGCACGTGCAGCTGAGGCCACATGGCTTTCATCTGAACGTACATCTGAGAACTGACGGGGTGGAGGTGGGGAGCAGTGTTCTGGCCTGTGCCTGTAGGAAGTGTCAACATCTGGAGGCCCCGCCTCTGTTTGAGAGAAGAGTGATGATAAGGTAACATGCTGTTATTCCTGCTCAGGGTTCAGATCCTGCCAAGGGACTAGCAGCTGCCAAGTGGTGCCCAGGTGCAGTCCCAAGGCCCCTGAGTACCCAGCCAGGACATGCCAGGAACCTCGGCTGGCCTCT
>NC_050465.1:19491204-19559057 GCF_903995425.1 Onychomys torridus
ACAGTGTGGAGAGGTAACAGGCTCAGGAGCTAACCTGGAGGCTGACATTTGGAGGTCACGGAGAGGAGCCAGCAAAGGACACTGATTAGTAGGCCACAGGAAGAAAGCCAAGGGCACACTGTACGGCAAATCAAATTAGTGACGGCAGTTTTCAGGATGAAGGGTGCTCGGCTGTGTGTGTGTTCCTGGGGATGATAAGGTCCCAGCATGCTTTCCATCAGGCTGGAAGTATGTGCACCTGGGGAATTTATGTGACCAATTTAGTGAGATGGACAGGAATGGACGCAGTGGACCTGCAAGTGAGCTGAGGTTCATAAGGCGAAAGGAGCGATGAGCACAGGCCTTGATAATCCCCACGTGTCCATGAAGCCTGAGCTGTCTGCAGATGACAGAGCCACAGAAAAACTCATTGTCTGGCTCCCTCAAGTCCACAGGCCCTGGCCCTGGGAAGCGCTCGGTGTCACACACAGGCTGGGAGCTTGGATTCTGTGGCAGAGAGTTGAGATAAGAGGCTTAAAGAACCTGGAGTTGTCTAGAAGGCAAAGCAAGAATGTGGCCAGACTGCATTTTTGCCTCAGACAAGCCCTTGGTGACAGATGATGCTGGTCCTGATCTTCCCCACTCAGTCCACTGGCCCAAGGTTCTCTAGAAATGCCTTCTAGATCTAATGCTATACAGGGCTGCGTTGCCTGGATTTCTCCTGTTAACAGAAGAAGTGAGGGGGGCCAGCACCGATTAGCACAAGCAAGGGGCCCAGCACCGATGATGGTTGCACTCTATCCCTTTTCAAGATCCTGCAGCCTAGTTCAGTGACATCCCAGTCAGCCATCTCTCATAGTTAAGGGAAGCATAGGGGTGTGGCTGACTTTAAAAAGGTAGGTTAGTGGGACTGGACAGACAGCTCATCAGTTAAGTGCACTGGCTGTTCTTCTAGAGGACCTAGGTCCTTTTCCCAGCACCCACATGGTGACTCAACTGTCTCTACCTCCAGTTCCAGGGGATCTGACACCCTCTTCCACCCATACACATAAAAATAAATACTTAAAGTTCAAAAACTAGACTGTGTTATTCCGTAGTCGTATGGGACTGGCTGCTTCGTGTGTGTGTGTGTGTGTGTTTGTGTGTGTGTGTGTGTGTGTGTGTGTGTGTGTGTGTGTGTGTAACTTGGTGGTGGAGGACAGCTGCACCACTGGGAACGGGTTGCTTTGGAAGGGGAGCTGGTGCAGCTGCACCAAGAGGAAACCTCTGAGCAGCTGACAGAGGTGGAAGAAGTCAGAAGGGCCATGGCCTCTGAATATCGGCCTTTTGGGGTGGTAGAGAGAAAGAGCCGTCTTTCTAGATGTAACTGAAGGAAGGAGGCATACAATCAGCTGTGCTTGAGTGGTCACAATAACCAGTCTTCAGCAGCTAGTGTCCTTCCTGGGGCAGATCATGACTTAGTATGTTCAGATTCAGCTGTGGGTACAGTCGTTGCTTTTGTTCATAGGATTGAGTGGGCACTGATTCTGGTCTACTGGTCTACCTTGTTGTAGACTCCAAATTATCGCTGTCCTATGTCTTTGATATGTGTGATTTTTTTCCCTCAGCTTTTCTCTCACCACTAGCAGAGAAAATCAAACATGACCTTCTTCCCTGCTCCTCGGCAGTTCAGCACTGAAGATGCCTCCCTATAGAACTGATTAGCAAATCAAAGGAGAATGTGCTTTTCTCACAAGTGATTTTCTTGCCCTACAGAAAACTGTCATTTTCAATATTACTATCCGTATTCTTTGACCTGTCAGCATAATTGAAACATTATCTATCATTTCTATTTCTTTAATGCACACTGTGAGTACATCCCTTTAAGGTCATGCCACTCCCTCATCCACGTGGATGGAATTTGCTCGTGAGGTATATATGTTAAGGATTTTGGCTATTTGGAGGGAGACTTTATTCCAGTGCGTAATATACTTTAAAACTGGTTTTCATTAGACCATTAATGCTGATATAGCCTCAGGCCATACTTTTCTGCATGTACTTAATTCAATATCCAATCCTGGGCACTGGTCATTAATTGTATCTTTAGAGTTACAATGAAAGTGAAAGGCCTCTGTAATGTCTGTTGGCTTCCCTCTTCTGGAAACATCTGTGGTAATGTTTACATTGGGTAATATGCAGGTTTGGGAGCAAGGCCTCACAGCAAGAGCTTTCCCAAGGCTGCTCTTTTTCTTTCTCATTGTGCTTGTTAAGCTACAGGCAGCTTTGCTGTGTACAAGGATCCAAAGCGACTCCATCGCCTAGCACAGGTAGCTTTGGAAGGATTTCTTAAAATCTGGCACCCACACATAGTATCTTTAAAAGCTCTGAGAGAACACGAAAGCTTCATTTTAGGGAGCTGTGTGAGGCAAATCTGAAGTTCTGATTCTGCACAGGAAGAGAACTTGCTTGACTGTGACCTCTGGGGTGAGAAGGCCCCATTGGAGGGATGATTGTTTTCAACCCTGGAGCTCAGCAGGATGAGTCACAGCAATTGAGGAAACAGCTCCAGTCTGTTGTACTGCGATAATGCATGAAGAAATGTCTTCATTTGCTCCACACAATGCTTAGGAAGGTATGGACGGAGATGCCATGCATTTGACTCCTAAGCATTTTTTACTGTTTTTGGGATTGGCTTCTGAGCGTTCATCTTATTGGAAACATCACATAGCTTTCTGACTTGTAGAATGGACCTGGTTCTTTAGTCTCCCACTCTATGTTCAAACCCATAGTATCAGATAACTATAATTCTGCATCTGTTCTTCCCAACACTGGAGCTAGAGGCATGCCACACCACAACCAGTGCACCAGCTTTTCATCCTGCATGTGCTGCATATTGAGGCAAAAAAAAAATCACACCTTTATAAGTCTCAGCTTCGTATAATGTCTCTTCATTCCTTATTTCTTTAGATAGGATCTTACTTTGTAGCTCTTGCTGGTCTAGAATTTACTAGGTAGACCAAAATCACCTTGAAGTCACAGATATCCTCCTGCCTCTGCCTCCTCTCTCTACTGTTTTTTTTAATACTGTATTTATTTGTGTGCTTGTGTAAGTCAGAGAACAAGTCCCAGGAGTTGAATTTTCTCCTTCTGCCCTTTGGGTCCTGGGGATTGGGTTGGTTCACCAAGCTTGGTGGCACACCCTGGGTATTATTGCTTTTTATAACACTATTTTGATACTTTCCTGGAAATAACCATCCTTATATTTCTATTAATTTTTTTTTTTTGTTGTTGTTGTTAGGGTGAAGAGATGGCCCAGTGTTTGAGAACGCTGGTTGCTTTTCCAGAGAGAGGACCTGCATTCAATTCCTAGCACATACATGACAGGTCACAACTGTCTATAACTTCAATTCTAGGGGATCTGATGCCATCTCTGGCCTCTAAAAGCACTTGGCACACACAGGCAAAACACTCAGGCACATAATAAAAATTAAAATTAAGAAACGTTTTTTCTTTTTTTAATTTTTAGTGGCTGAAGTCTAATCCATGATTGGATCTACCCTGTGATGATCTTTGGAACACTTAGGTGTTTTTTTTTCTTTCTTTTTTCCTTTTTTCCTTCCTGATAATGGAACTTAATTGTTCACCATGCAGATAATTTTTGTTATTGTTTTCGAGACAGGGTTTCTCTGTGTAGCTTTGTGCCTTTCCTGGATCTCCCTCCCTCTGTAGACCAGGCTGGCCTCGAACTCACAGAGATCCACTTCCCTCTGCTTTCCAAGTGCTGGGATTAAAGGTGATATCACCTCCTGGTGATAATTATTTTTTTAAACCCTAAGATGAGCTTTTTGGGACCTGGTATGCAGGCGTGTGCATATGTGTGTTGGTGTGTGTGTGTTGCTTATAATGTCGTCTTATATATTCAAAGTCATCAGTATATATCTTAAGTATTTTTGCCATCCCACTGTCGGCATTATGCCCGACCCTGGGCTTTTAGTTCAGAACTGCTGTTTAGAAACGTGACAAATGCATGCATATCTTTCTTTCCCGTATGTGGAACTGAGCACACAGGGTTGAACAAGTCAGAGACTGCTCTTCCTGCCATTAGCTGCGGCGTTCTGTAAAACAAGGTTATTAGGATGGCAAACCTCTAAAAGTGGGGATCAATTAACAACGACAACACGCCCTGAATGTCACACAGAGAAATAAAAGCACTCTCAATGACGCATTCGGGCATGCTTGTGTCTATGGCAGTTAGAGTTGATGAGGTGATTTTTTTCTTTGCATTGTCCAGTATTTGTTAACAGGCTGAGGTGGAGTATTTTTGTTCAGTTTCCGTGTTTTTTTTTTTTGACCCGGCAAATTAACTGCAGTCCATTTTGCTTTAATTTAAAATCTCGATTTGGAGTATAACATGTGTCAGCACTAGTGATTCTGGAGACCCACAGACCACTTAGGCCTGGATTTTGGGGGAGTAGGAAACAATCCTCAAATATCTTGGTTATTCTCTTGTACTTTAAAAACATTAGGAGCCGGGGCGATGGTGGCGCATGCCTTTAATCCCAGCACTCGGGAGGCTGAGGCAGGTGGATCTCTGTGAGTTCGAGAAAGAAAAAGCATGATTAGATAAGGTTGGTGGCTACGGAAAGGTTTTATGCCACAGAATGGCATTTCAGTGCCAGCTGCCCCTCTGTTGTGCTTCCGGAAGCGCACGGACAAGTGGGAAGGGTGGGTGGCTGCCCTCTGTGCGCCTCAGCAGTGCCACAGTTGGGGTTCATATGGCTCCCTCTTTCTTTCATTTCAGGGCCAGCTTTCGATATTGCAAGAGAAGATAGACCATTTGGAGCGCTTGCTGGCGGAAAACAATGAGATCATCTCAAATATCAGAGACTCTGTCATCAACCTGAGCGAGTCTGTGGATGATGGTCCGAAAGGTCCCCCAGGCAACGGCAGCCAAGGCTCAGCACGCCTCTCCTCACAGTCAGCCCTTCAGGCTGACCCCAAAGACTGTGTGTTTGCCTCCCAGAGCGGAACTCAGCGTGCAGATGTGCAGGTAGTGGAGAGTGGCTGGTATCCAGCGGCCCTTTGTGGTTTCAGATTTACTCTTGTGTCTGTTCTTATTCTGTAAGTTTTTAAGCTCCGGGCTCCAGTTTCTCCTGTTGCCATGATTTCCCTTTTCCCACCATGATTTTTCTTGGTTAGTGATGATCATTCACTATTCCCATGATTCTGTCTGTTTTCTTCTGAACACTGCCATTTTGCCAGCTTTACCGGCTTTATCTTCTGGAGTGGTGGGAAAATCTTTAGAGGTTTTGTTTTGCCTAAGTGGTACTTTTACCTTCTTTTGGAGAAAACAAGTTGTATTCCATTGTTGCTCTGCACAACATCAGAGTAGATATTTGGAGGTAAGAACCTATGGTAGGGCATGGAATGTTCTAGAGCTGTGCTTTCCACCACCGTGAGTGCCCTCTACACAGGGCTACAAGCACTCACAATGTGGTCTTTTGACTTGAGATACACTCTGGAAGTTTGTCATGGAAACACAGAGTGTTTTGGCCTTTGTGTATAAAGTATCTTTATTTTTGTATTAATTATATGTTGGTTTGATAATGCCATGGATAACTTCGATAAAATCTATAATTAAATGCAAGTTAGCAGAGGAGGGCATGTTAAACCTTGTCCCTTGGACCAGGAGTGTGAACTCCATAGGAGGATCCTAAAGGGTGAATGTTTTAAAAGTTGTGTGCAATTAGATGGCCTTTAGCCTGACTTTAGAGGAGACACTTTCCACCAATTCTTGGAAGGGTGTAGAACGTGATATGATCTTGAGGCCATGGCTCACAGGCCAAGCTGCAAGCTTACAAGCTGGAGGCCGTGTAGCTGGACAGGCCCTGTACCTGTATTTACCCTCATTAGTTAGCGCATGGGCAGATCCAGATGGGATCAGAGTTCTGTGCTTTCCAGGTGATCTATTTCCTTGGGGCTTGGCTTCATTTTGCTTCTTCCTGCGTGCTTCTTAGGCCCACCTTTGTCCATTGTGGTAGGGGAATGGCAAGGGCAAGCCCTTTTGTTACTGTTGTTGTTGTTTGTTTGTTTGGTCTGAACGTGGGCTGCTTATATTGGAGTTGCAGGGTACCTGCTCCTGTGGTGAGGAGGGAGGACATTTACTATAGGGCTGAAGAGAGGACTAGCAGTTCCTGTAGATGCTTCCCTCTGCCCAGCTGTGCACCACAGACTGCCAGGCTTGTTCTTGGAGTCAGTTTTATTCATTCAAGGCATGAGTCCCATAGCAAGAGATAGTTTGAACAATATTTTAAGATGTGTTCCATGTGTTTATGCTGTGGAACGTTTGCTTTAATGATGCAAAGATGTGCTGCACTCTTTTATGTTGCATTTGCTTAACTCTGTGAAGCAGTGTTACTTTGCTTAGCTAAAACACCTGATGGTCTAATAAAGAACTGAACAGCCAATAGTTAGGCAAGAGAAAGGATAGGCGGGCCAGGCAGGCAGGCAGAGAGAATAAATAGAAGGAGAAATGTGGGAGAAGGAAGAAGAAAAGAGCAAGAGAATAAGGAGAGGAAGATGCTAGGCACCAGCCACTTAGCTACACAGCCAGCCACGGAGTAAGAGTGAAAGTAAGATATACTGAAGTAAGAAAAGGAAAAAGCCCAGAGGCAAAAGGTAGATGGGATAATTTAAGAAAAGCTGACTAGCAACAAGCCAAGCTAAGGCAGGGCATTTATAAGTAAGAAAAAGTCTCTGTGTGTATTTACTTGGGGGCTGGGTGGTGGCCCCCAAAAGAGGCAAAGAGTAAAAGAACAAAACCAACCAACAACAATAGTTATGTTTTAAAATATTTCATGATCACTGTTACTTAATTTTCTGACATTCTTATTTTTTGTGGTGTTTTCATATTTATTAAGATATAATTTTTGTAGCCTGTTGAATCTTAACAATTTAAAATTTCTTGGTTGTGTTGTACATTTAGTATTACAGAGAATATGAGGAATAAGAGTAAAAGTTTATGTTTGGGGTAGGATACTGTTTTTTCCTTTATGTCCAAATGGATTATTATCTACAAGGAATTATGCATTGGGAAGCTAGAAGACATTTGTTTGGTTTTTGAAATGAGGTCTCACTGTGTGGCAACCTTCCCGCCTCAGCTTTGTGCTGGAACTATAGGTGTATACCACGATACCTGGTTATAGAAACACCTTTGGCTGCTTAAAAGTTAAATCTAGGTTTTAAAAAATTTCATTCCATGTGTATTTTAGAATAAAAAGGTAAATATAACATTTGACAGATAGGAAAATACACATGAGTTTTTCAGCCAGATACAGATTGAGAAGGTAACAGACTGATTATGAAGCCAACACCCCAAATGAAGAAGCCACATTGAGTACGCGTTTGCAAATGTTGAAATATTTGCTCATAACCAAATTCCAAGAGAAATCTTTTGTTTCTGTTTTCCCGTTAATCACACTGGCACTAAAAGCAAGCGAAGGAGGAATTCCAATAAATGAATGGAATCATATTTATCCAAAGCAGATGGGGAGGGCTCATTTATCAGGGTAGTTATGTAGCACAATTAGCCTTTCAGGCCTTTGGATGATGAGCAAATGTTTTTTGGCCTTAAAATTTTCCATTTTTTTTTTTTACATAATTATTTTTGTTTGATTGCACATTGATTAAAAAAAAAAAAAAAAAGCAAAGAATATCTTTGAGCAAATATTGACCAGCCTTAAGTATAGATTAACAGTGGTTAAAGTTTAACTTTTTCTCTTTCCTATTTTTAGATGTTGGATGTTTATGATCTGATTCCTTTTGATAACCCAGATGGTGGAGTTTGGAAGCAAGGATTTGACATTAAGTATGAGGCTGATGAGTGGGACAATGAGCCCCTTCAAGTGTTTGTGGTGCCTCATTCCCATAATGACCCAGGTAAAAGCTGCTCTTCCTAATTGCTCTATCAAGCTTGTCCAGAACCCATGTCCTCTAAATGAGGGTCCGGTAGAGCTCCCACCTCTGACTTCACAGCGATGTATTCTTATATCATATTCTCATTTTATCAATTTATGTGCCATTACCAGGTAGTACTTTGTAGAGCAGGAAACAATGATAAACACAAGAAGGATTTGGGGGACATAACATTTCAGGGTTCTGTAGTTTATTTTATCTGCTTCTGGTGAAATATTGCCTGGGAGGGCTGGATAGTGATAAGTTAAGAGCACTTATAATTCTTGTACAGGACCCAGATTGAATTCCAGAACCCACAGGGTGGTTCACAACCATTGTAATTCCAGTCCCAGGAGATGCCTCACCCTCTTCTGATGTCAGCTGGTATGAGGTATGCATGTGACATGCAGGCAAAGCATTCATACATATAAAGCAAAAGAAATCTAAAACATTAAAAAATACTTTATGAGAGAATCTTTTCATACCTGTCAACTCCACTTCACAAAAGCAGAGTGTTCGTTGGAAGAGTTGAGTCTTTAACACAGAGAAGTGTAAGTAGTGGTTTGGGAGCTTTGGTAGATGAGTCTGCGCCCTAGCCTGGGCCAGTAGAGTAAGATGACGTTAGGTAAGTCATTTCATCCCTCTGTGGATAAGGTTTTTATCCGGTAGAATTAGGATGATGGTATCTTCCCAGGATAAAATGTAAAGGAATCCTGCGTGACAGAAAAATAGCTGCTGTTATTGTAATTACTGTTATTTCACAGGAAGGCTTTTATTTGTTGAGGCCAGTGATCCCCCCAGCCCCTAGGTAAGGGGAAATTGCTATAATTTTAGTGGAGCACGTGATTTGATGTGTGTATCTACTGGTGTATGTGCATACTTACTGGGGTGAAGCCACAGCATAGGGTGAACGCCCAGTGGATTTAGTACAGTATTTCATGAGGTTGTATTTCTAAACACTTTTCTTTTTTAAGGACTTTGCTAAGTGTGTGTTTCTTACCTTTCTCAAGAACCTAGTTCACCTGTTACTTTCAAGGATTTTTTTTCCCTCACACCTCAAATACTTCCATTCTTTCCTAGTTTACTGGGTGTTCTCTTCCATATGACGCCTTTCTGTGATGTAAGTACAACTTACGGTCTGAACACAGCTCGTCACTTTCCTCTCTTAGGGTTTTTTTTTTTTTTTTTCCTGAAGCCTTTTTTATCCATTTCTCCTTCCTTCTCTGCTCAGTTCCCACCAGCTCCTTTTCTAGTTCCTCTGGAACTTAAGCACTCAACTGTAATATTAAAAGACGTGGTTTACTAGGCAGGGTGCTGAGTGTTTTGCAAACAGCTAATGCTTAAAAGAGGTTGGTGGTGCCACTCACTGCAAAGGTGTTATCATCTTGTCAAGGTGATGTAAGCAGTGAGCATCCAGGAATCTCTCTTGAGTAAACACAATGACAAAGAACACTGGTCTCCTCTTCAGGGTTGCCTATTCTTAGCCTAGTACTGGTATGCCATAACGGGTAAACGTGTAAGCTCTTCTCCGAGCCATCCACATACTCCTTTACCACAGGTGCACACCATACTCATACCCACACTTGCACATCTACATGCATGTAGAAATGGACAGAGTTTGTACTGAGCCTGCTCACTGAGTTTAAGCTCACCAAGGGTTAGGGCTTTGTTTTACAGCCTGCCCTTTGAGGAACAGCTAGTCCAGCAGCTGACACCTAGCACCCATCCTTTCAGTTCTGCTTACAAATCATCGCAATAATAACTGACTCTCTAGGTCAGGGTCAAACACTTGGCTTGTTGCTTATCTCTTGTTCTGCATCAACTCCCATCTTCTCTGGCATCTCCTTGTTTCTGTTCCTCTAAGAAACAGTGACTTGGAAATGTCCTTTGCACTTTTTACTGTAGAAGCAGTATTAAGCTCTTTGAGGGAGGGGATTTCTTTGATCCCTGTTTGCTTGCCTTATGGCTCCTGCTGTAGTATGCTGTTTTGTGAGAGGACTTCCTAAAAACTGTTTCTGACTGCAGTAAATGAATCTGTCTGTTGGTATCCTAGCAACCATAGTGGAATCTTTTGTCTTAGTAGATGTTAATGACCCTTACCCTTAGGCCCTCATCCACTTGAGTTAAAAATAGTGGTCAGAAACAGACTTATTAAACCTAAAGCAGTTTTTACCATGAAGCAAAATGGTATAGAAAAGAACCCACTGACTTTTTGAGTTATTTTCACTAAAATAGAATATTGATAACCTAAATTATGCTGTGAAAAATGAAAGCATTCAGATCATGAAAAATCACTGTCTTAATAGTGAGAAAACAGAAAAGTATATGCATGTGTATTCTAAGTCAAAATATGACTGTAATGGGAAATCTTTGTAGAATACTCCCAAATGAATGTGCAATTAGGCAATTTACTTTCTAAATGAGATTTATAGAAAGTTGTTTGCAATTTCTGCAGCAACAATTTAAAACAAGCTTTGACTCACTGGTTTGTTTCATCAGTGGATTTATGTCTGTTGGGAATAGAAATATTTGAAATAGATTTTTAAACGAGTCCTGTATTTGTCCCTTAGCAAAGAATTGATGGTGTTTATATATACATGCATACCTAGATGAATACGTGTGTGCAAATTGTTTCCTTTGGGGGTGAGTTAGTATTAGTAGGTAAGAGAAGGTACATTTTAAAAAAGCAGTATCTTCTTTTTTCCTAATTAAGTCTTCTTCCAGGCCACAGGGATGTGTTATACAGCATTCACATGGTTTACATGAATTAACACAACATAGGAAAGGAGTTTGTTAGGTAAATGCTGATAGCTCTGTACTGTTATGGATTTGAAAAGTTTTGAATCATAGACCATGAAATTAAATATGAGTTGATTGATACATGTTCATGTTATATTTAATAAGCTGATTAGAACACAATTACAGCACCTTCATATCTACAATCTTAATTCTTTACTTTCCACCAGTTAAACTGCCAAAATATTTAGTTAATTTTCCTTCAATGAAATCACCATGTGTAAAGAAAAGATAAGGTATACTGAATGGAAGCTTGAACAGCATATTGTCAGGGAAGTAGTTTGTAAAATGAGCATTAGATAGTAATCCCCTTGTGGTCTGACTCCAAAACAGTAGGGAGAGCTAGTCACTCAAGTCATACTGGAAAACAATTTTCCTTTGTGCATTTATAGTGTTTTAGAAAAAAATATTGATTTAATGAGTGATGGGATTTTGCCCATTTTTTAAATGAAGAAAATACATTTTTTTTGTATTTAGTATCACATAATAATTAGAAATAGATTTGTTTATACATCTGTGGCTAAGTTCAAAAAGAATAAAAACATGAAACCACAGTCTGAATTTCAAAGACCTTTGGCTCCATATTACGCTCTTGGAATTTTGAAGTGTTTGCCAGCTGTTGGTGATGAATGTGTCTATCGAAGTGGAGAAGGGAGCCAGTGAGGAGGACAGCAGTGGGGTATTTGATGTCAGTATAGCGAGGAAGTCCAGCTCTGCTTAGCTAGCGCGGGGTAAGCTGTGTTCTTTGGTTTTGATATTCATTATGGAAAACTTCAATTCCCTCAGCCCACATAGCATGAGGAACCAAGGGACAGGGTTCTTCGTCCATCCCGCGTCCAGAAAGGGGAGAGTAGCAAGCTGAGTCACATTGAATGATGTAGTAATTTGTCGGAAGTCAGTCAATGAGAAATTCTCAGAGGATGATGACTCGAAGCTCATAGTGTCTCAGTCTAAAATCCATGTCCCTCCTGTTGGCCATCCTGTTTCTTAAGATACTTATTTACCTCCAACAGGTTCTGTATCTTCTTTTTTTTAAAATGAAGATTAGCCAATTTAGCACGTTTTTCTGGATTTCCTGGTTCTGAATAAAGTTAGCAAATAAAAGTTCAGGACACTCAATCAAACTTGAATTTCTAGTAAACAATGGATAGTTTTTTGTTTGTTTGTTTGTTTGTTTGTTTGTTTTTAGTTTGTGTATTCCAGGTTTTAAATTGATCATATTTATATTAAATGTTTACTTGCTATTTATTTGAAATTCAAATTTAACTTGGCATCTTGTATTTTATCTTAATGATAGCATTTGAGAATTAAATAATACAGAGCTTTATGGCATTCTGTGTTTAAGAGAGATCCAAAATGTGCGAATTGAGATTTGTTTTTTAAGGAAGAAAGCTCTGGTGATCGGGGCCATCTGTGGACTTCATTTTTGAGGAATGCACACGTCAGTTGCTCTTGAGAGATGTGGGTGATCATTTTACATCTCCTGACTCAGCCTCCATCTGTTTTCCTAGGCTGAATGTGTGAGAACCCACCAATATAGTAATATAAGTTAGCATTGATACTTAGGTCCATGTTTCAGGCATCTCCCACCATCCTGGGCATTTTATGTATATTAAAACCATTACTCCACTCAGGAGCACTATGATAATTCTATAGCATTACCCTCATTTCACAGAAAACAAGTCAGGAGAGAGGACAAGAGATCTGCCTGTGGCAGAGTGGACTTGACACATGTAACATTGGCTTCTGAAGCATGACTTGAAATTTGTTCTTTAATATAAAACTACCATTCATGGGTAACATTACTGACATCACAGGTAGAGCATCTATGAGGAAATTAAGTACTTTCATGGCTAACATCATGTATGCTTGTAACAGTAAACACAAAAATGATTTTATTAACTGTTTTGCAAAAGTGCACACATCATGGTGCTATTTCCTGTTCTGTTTTCCTTTTGATTTATTCCTATTGAAATGGATGTCTGTCTTTAAATACATGGCCTTCCTTATTGCTATGTTTTTTCTTTGTGATTAGAAATGAGTTAGGAGCCACATTTTCCAGCTTTTCAAGTGACTTCCAGAAACTATGATACCTTGCACAGCTTGTGTGACCCTAAGTCTGAATAATCTGTTTATGTACCGTAAGAGTAACTCATCAATCTCTTTAATACACAGCTCCCCACCCATAATTTTAAGCAACTGCTTTCTTTGTGGGGAGGTGGTCGTAGATGCTCACAGAGTCCCCTTAGCAGGGGAGAGGGATAAGTTTAACATAGATGGATAACTTTGGGAGCCTGATCTCATAGTTTTTAGTATCAGGTATCAAGGTATGCAGGTCTCTTAATGGGCACTTAGGCGGGCAGTACCGGTGAGGATCTCAGACATAACAGAGCTGCAAGTTGAGCCCACCCGCGGCTGTTCTAAGGGGTAATTCAGATCAGTTCTGTGGTGTGGGGTGAAATTTCCAATGGCGGCGTCTGATATGCTTAGAAAACTATTAGATGATGCTGAGCCTCCTAGAACGAAAGGTTATCCTCCTTTGGAAACCCGAGTTCAAAGCATTTAGAATTTTATAGGAATCAGCAGGTTTGTAGGTTTGCAGAGTCTTTGGAAGAGCCTCAGCCTCATTCTCGGCCCTCCTCACATCCTGAAAACTTTCCTTCTGCCACGAAGAAAAGTTGCCCTCCTGAGTCCTTCAGCCCATCTCTACTCCACTTGGAAATCATGTCAAGCAGAGCTGCAGCCGCCTGGCTTCCTGTTCTTGTTTCTACTTTTCCTTTCAGTTTATGCCCAACATTCTTAGTGTCCTTAACTTCCTCCCTCCTGTGTTCTAAGAAAAGACCGTGTTTGGAAGATTCTTACCACCTCACTTGTACTTCATTCCGTTGCTTGCTATATTCTAGTCACATGGCCCGCCTGCACCGCAACCACACACACCTGGTGGCTGCACCCTGACACACCTGGTGGCTTGTTTGTCCGTGTGCTCTTGCCTCTGTCCTGCCATGTGTGTTCTGAGACTTCTGTTGTCCCTCTAGGACTCCACCGTTTCTCTGTTCTCACAGCATTTTCTCTTGATAGTCTCTGTAGAGTCTGTTTTCATTTAGCTTTGCCTTAACACTTGCTTAGCCCTTATTAGATACTCAATACGTGTTCGAATGAGTAAACTGGAATGTTAATTAAAGCTCTTCCAGTTTATTGGGGAGGGGCAGGAGAGCCTAATTTATAATAAAAACATTGGCATTACAATTAACAGCAGCATAATCAAATCATGGTAATAACAATTAAGATTATATGCTGTCCCGTAAGCACAAGGTTGGATGTTGCAATTTAATATTGGAGGTGAAATTCATTGATCATTTATTGATAGAAGATAACTTTATTACTAAGATAAAGAAGGTTTATTTGAAGCTATAAGCTCCCTTTGTATATCTTTTTTTTTTTTTTTTTTTAATTTGAGGATACTGTAACAGTACAAGGGAAATCATTCCAAGTTTAAGTTGCTGGTTTTTATAACAGTATGCCATTTACCTGACTATAATTACTTCCAGCTCAGAATCTTTCCACGAATTCCCAAAAGCTAATGATGATAACTTTCAAGTGCAATTAATGTTATTTTAAAAAAATGATTATAGCAGCAGTGACCCTCACAATGTAACAATGCTATTGAGAGAGGTTCCTGTTTTTTTTGAATGTATGTGCCTACTAGTGGTCCCATCCCCCCCCCCCCCCCCCCCCACACTTAGAAACAGGGTTTCTCTGTGTAGCCCTGGCTGCACTATGTAGACAATGCTGATCTCAAAGTCACAGATAGGGGCCTGCCCGTGTCTCCAAAGTATTGGGATTAAAGGTGTGCTCACTCCACTGTGCCTGGCCTGCTAGACACTTTTAGAGTGTAACCAGTAGCACAACTTGGAGATACTGCGCAGTGACCATTAGGGTAGCAGAACATATTAAAGTTGACCGAAGTAAGTTGTGCATTTGGCTTCATTCTAGGTGAGCACATTTTCATGTGTAGCCCATGTGCTTGAGGTTTCACTCATTTGCCATGCACATACTGAACTCTCCCATTCATGAGAATAGGCTGGTTTGAAGTTTTAGTTGTGGTGTGTGCCCAGCTCTGCTTCTCAATTTTTTCAGAAGCTAGGGCCAAAATACACAAAGGCCCACATTCTTTGTTTCTAAATATTTAAAAGTTATAAATCAAAGAAATGGATTGCAAAGAGATGAGGAGATAAGAGAAGACGAGAGGAGGCGAGGGCGCCTTCCACTCCCCTGAGGAAACAGAAGTAGATCAGGGATCGGATAGATCAAATGTGGGTGTAGACCTCTTAGGCTGCAGAAATGCCATGGCGTATTTGGGAAGAGACAACCTGTGGGGTATCCAGATTCTCCTTCCTCCCCTCTCCGGGCTTTTCCTCATCCAATAAGAGCTGTGCTTGCACATAGTACAGGATGATCTACATACTGTGGAATGGCAGTATTTTGGATACTTTAAGCTTGGAAGGTCCTACTCCAGGGCTGAGTGTCCTCATGAGGAAGGACTTACAAAAGGGACCTAGCAGGCTGGGAAAGTCAACTTGGGGCTGATTGACTCAGATTTCTAAGCTGTGGGACTTAGTGGGCAGGGCAAACTCTGAGTGGGAAAATTCTTTGCACTGGGGTACTATTGTAGAAAGGAGTGTGGTCAGCAGAATAATGAGGAGATATTTCTGGAGCCTTGTTCTCTGGTCAGGCACATTTTACCCAGGGGGATGGGTTGGGGTAGGTGGGTAAATACTGTGTATGAAAGGAAGTGTCTCTTAAGAAGATTGGATTTTCAAGCTTCCAAGCTATGATCCAGAGTTCAAAATATAAAAATACAAAGCATTATTTGCCAGTGAATAAGTACTAGGTTGCTTAATTGCACATAAAAAAATAGATAACTGGGCTTTTAACTTTGTTAGATTTTTTTTTTTTTAATTTTAGAACTTAAAAAATAATGGCACTGAATTGGGATTTATACCTTCTTCATGGAGCTTCTGACCTTTCACTCATTTTAGTTTCTTCCTAACTAATTTAAAATAGCTGTTAGTTCTTATGTGGGTGATAGCATTGTTAGGGCAAAACTGGGTGAAAGGAACAGTATTCTTAATGTAGTGTAGTCCTGGTTCAATTTCCTAGTGTATTAAAGGGAAAGAGAAAAGCAGTGAATTGACCACTTAAGTAAATCAACTTGTAACTCAGTGTCCTCAGATTATTAAATCTAGAGTTAGGAATATAATTTTACATCACAAAAATTCATCCCATGCAACTTTTCATAAAAAATTATCTTCCTGATTGGTCTCACGTTAATATGCAATTGTAGTTTTTACAGTAATTTAGAGGAAGAAAGAACCAATTCAGAGTAAAAGGGAATACTTGATTAGTCTATTGTATAAGAGCAATAAAAGCTAATTTACTGTTATATTACTCAATATTGAAAGCTGCAAGAAACTCTCAGTTCTTTATTCATTAATTATGCTATATTGTAGTGGTATTAGTATCAATTATAGATGAGTTTTATGGAAAGCTTTTAAGTTGACATCTCTGAGTTGTATTTTGCCTCACGTAAATATCTTTGACATATTTTCTGCCTGATCATTGAAAGACAAATGAAGTGTTGAAGGCAGAATGGATGAATCAGTCTCTGTAGTTTCTCTCTGAAAACTCTTGTGATAAATTGTCTTTGGAATGCAATCATCTGTTAGTAGCAAGTTCCAGCTGTTGGAATTACATAGTTGTACTTTTACAAAGGTCTTTCACCTATTGATTAAAAAAAAAAAGTTCTTCTTACTTTGACTTTTAGGCTAGATTATGGGAGTTTGTTTTTCTTTTTCTTTTTTTAAAATTAGTTTTGGAGGCTTTACATTGCCGAGAGTTCCTCAGTTTTGTCCATAGGCAAGTAATTGACCTTTGCTAAAATCCAGGCAAGAGGTATATGTGATATTTTAAAGATGATAATTCTAATTGAGTCCTTGGGGGGAGTTTTAGTGGTCCTTGTTCTGCACATATATGATCATGGTACAGAAGTACATTAGTATTTACATCTGTGAATTTAGCTTAATTTTGTGCTTTGTAAGTAGACATAGAATATTAAATCAAACATTATAATGGGAATTGATAAATAAATAGTATGATCTTTAGTTTTTGAAAAGCAGTAACGTCATTAGTTCTTAGGCTGCGCTAGTCTACTGGCCTCTGTAACAGAGCACCGCAGACTGATGGCGTGAGCGTATCAGTCCAGAGACTGCAAGGTTTTTGGCCTCTCTCCTTGGCTTTTGGCTTTAATGACCTTCTTCCTCATCTATGCTGCCAGGTTTCTCTGTATGTGCCTGGGTCCTAATATTGTATGAGATTAAGATCCCCCTTCCTTACATGATTTTACCTCAATTAAGTGTTTAAAGACCTTATCTCCAATACAATCACATTCTGAGGCAGGGGCAGTTAGGATTTTGCCTGACACAGAAATGCCTTTTTTAATTGTGTCTTTCCCTCATTTGACTGTACAAATGGGAAAGGTCAATTCCAGGCTATTGATAGGGAAAAAAGAATGCCAACTATTCTGTTATTTTTCAGAGTTTCTGTTACATCTCCCAAGCTTAGTCTTGAGTACCCACATCTTCAAACTCAAGAGTGTTGGGATGGACATCCTCACTGAAGAGTAAAGTGTTAGGATGGACATCCTCACTGAAGAGTAAAGTGTTAGGATGGACATCCTCACTGAAGGGTAGAATGTTGGGATGGACATCCTCACTGAAGGGTAGAGTTTTGAGATGGACATCCTCACTTAAGAGTGGAGAGTTGGGATGGACATCCTTATTTAACAACAGAGTGTTGGGATGGACATTCTCACTGAAGGGTAGAATGTTGGGATGGACATCCTCACTGAAGGGTAGAGTGTTGGGATGGACATCCTCGCTGAAGAGTAGAATGTTGGGATGGACATCCTCATTTAAGAGCAGAGTGTTGGGATGGACATCCTCATTTAAGAGCAGAGTGTTGGGATGGACATCCTCATTTAAGGGTAGAGTGTTGGGATGGACATCCTCATTTAAGAGCAAGAGTGTTGGGATGGACATTCTCACTGAAGGGTAGAGGGTTAGGATTGACATCTTCATTTAAGGGTAGAATGTTGGGATGGACATCCTCACTGAAGTGTAGATGTTGGGATGGACATCCTCACTGAAGGGGAGAGTGTTGGGATGGACATCCTCACTAAAGGGTAAATAGCCATTTCTTTGCTCCTCTCTGGGAATCTAGATACAGGTCCTGGCCCTGTGACTGATGCAAGGCTTGGAGTTAGTGCCCTGGTGAAGCATGATGGGATTCCTTGCACACCACTTTTGCATAAGAGATCTTGGAGTTTTGCTGAAGGCAAAGGCTTTTTAGTCTAACATAGGAAAGTTAAATCATCCAGAAAGCATTCTTTGATGACAAACCAGCTCAAACGTGCCCTAGATTGAGAAAGTCTTACAAAAAACATTTGATGTTGTATTCTCATTGGGCTCTTAGTGTCATAACTGAATATTGCAGGTGCCCAGCAACTGGGAGAAATTGTCACAGCTACATGACCCTTTCCAGACACGTCTGTTTCAGAATACACTGTTTAAACAAGCATATTCTATGTACTTCCTCATCAATGCTTTTTTTTTTCTTTTTTTTCCCCCACTGGCAAATGCAGTATAAGCTGTTAAGTTAATCATAGTTATAGGCTGTTAAATTCCTCATAGTTAAAGGCTGTTAAGTTAATCATAGGCAAACAGAAGTGCTGTTTGGACTCACTAACCTGCAGGTCTCTTGAATGTATGAATTTTGGTAGCAGTTGAACAGTAGTTCAGAGTAGTAGCTCTCCTCCTTTTAAGATTTTTCACATGAGAACAAATCATCCTCCACAGGGTCCACTATGTCAGTAACCAGTCTGTGCAATTGGTGGCCATGTGGATTATAACCTTTGCCATTTTAGTCATCCATCTGATAGACCTGTGCTTGACCTGTGACTTTTGTTAAGAATGTTTCCTGTACCCCAAGTCTAATGATTTGGGGAATAATTTCCAAGTTTTTTGGGAAGTAGTAGGATAAATTAGGGAACCAAGTTCTTTTCTGGGGGGAAATCATTAATGTGTTCATGTTTGTTGTTTATGTAGTGTTATTTTCTGCTCCTAGACAATTGCATGATGGGAACAAACGCCTGTTTTTGGCAGAATGTTCAGAATTCCTATCAGCTCTGTAAGCACTCTATGCTTTGCTGTGAGTGTTAAGGCTTAGTTTGGATTTACCTTGCTTTGTTTTAGTTTTAACTTAGTGGATGGGTGGGGATTGCAGATGTATGATGAGAGGGTACAATTTTGATCCCAAATTATGAAAATGCTTGCTAGTACTATTTAGATTTTTAAATTTAGGGTAAAAAAAAATCCATACCTAGAGACAAGTAATTGAATTAATTGTTAAATATAAATAACTGCTTTTATTAAAGCTTTGGGTCTTTGTTTTCATTTCTGTCTGAATTTTTGTGAATGTCTTAATATTTCATCATTTCAGTGACATTAGGTTTTTAGTTCCCTGTCAACCAATAGAGAATTTCATTAATTAAATACATTGTTAGCTTTTAAAATGTGGGCTTTATTTGAATGAAAGAGCTAAGGGTATCTATCCAATTGTAATTCGATGGAATGTGACTAAGTTGAAATCAGCCATATCAATTGGACCTTTGTGGTGTATTTGTGTCTTGATTTAGGTTGGTTGAAGACTTTCAATGACTACTTTAGAGACAAGACTCAGTATATTTTTAATAACATGGTCCTAAAGCTGAAAGAAGACTCAAGCAGGAAGTTTATGTGGTCTGAGATCTCTTACCTTTCAAAATGGTGGGATATCATAGATAATCCGAAGAAGGAAGCTGTTAAAAGGTTTGTCTCAAAACTTTTTTTAATTTAGTAATATTAAAGATCCATGACAAATGTGGAATTTTTAGAAGGTGAACTTTTGGTATTTTTTTAGGTGAACTTTTAGCTTAATAGCTGAAATTCAGTATTGTCCATATCTTGTTTACATTGATTTTAGTTTGTCCCTGAGAAAGGGAAGCAAAGCCTTTCTATGAAATCCTTATGTTCATCCTGCCCTAGAAATGGGTTCACTAGGTAAAAGAGTTGTTATTTTCAGGGCCTTTCAGAAGAGTCATTGCCCAGTTTTCTAAATATAATATGTCGCTGTCTCTGCCTCTTTTCAACTATGTGATGTTTTTAAACCATGGCCAACATGTCTGAAAAATAATTTGTTTTCATTTTTTTTAAACCAATAATTTTCTCATACAAAGGTAGTTGGTTTTGGTGGCTTGGCTCATATTCTTTTTTTTTTTTTTTTTTTTAACTGATTTGTAGGGATGTATCTTCTGAAGATTTTATTTTCTTATTAGTTCATGATAAATACACCAACTTTTTACGTAGTCAAATCTTTTCTCTTTTGCGATTGCATCTGCTGCCAGAGTTAGATCTTCCTCAACCCACAGTTAAGGTAAATAGTTCATTTTTTACCTACGGCTTTAATGTTTTATTTTAACCCTCACTTTAAAAACCCTTACTTAATGATTTAAAAGTTGGTATTTGGGGAGGCTCTCTGATCCGAGCGCATTTGATTTGAAGCGTCAGGCATTGGCAGGGGTTAGTTGTTTGCTGTCCCCATGTAGCTCTTGATAGATCATAGCTGTTGTGAGTACTGCCAGTCATCCTGATAATCCTCTCTGTGGTCTGTGAAGTAGGTTTCCGCTGTCCAGTCCAGGGCACTGGCTCACTCAGGGTCACTGTGCTCTCATGACAGGACTGTTGGCTAACCCTGCCCAGGCTGTCCACCTGCTGATCCCTTTGCACACATGCTGTTTCTCTGAGTATTTTTTTTAAAGCTGTTTTTATTTATTTATTTTTATTTGATGTGCATTGGCGTTTTGCCTACATGTGTGTCTGTGTGAGGGTGTCAGATCTAAGAGAGTTACACACAGTTGTGAACTGCCATGTGGGTACCAGGCATTGAACTCAGGTCCTCTGAAAGAGCAGTCAGTATTCTTAACTCCAGAGCCGTCTCTCCAGCTCGCTTCTCTGAGTTTTAATGTGTCCATCTTTTTCTACTGACAGGAAGTGTCATCTTTAGTGTGTACTAAAATATTCACTGGCTTGGGCTTTCTGATCTGTTTCATGGATTTTGATGACGTTTGTCTAAAACTATTAGAATTTTATAATGTTTCAAAAACTGGCAGTTTAAATCTTTTCTTTCTGTATTGAAAAGCCTTTTAATGAGTAACAATTTAATTTTCCCAAAGGGTTTTAGAATTAATTTAAGTTTCTTCCTGCCTCATCAAAAAGTATCTTTAGATTTTAATAGATTGACATGAACATTTAAAGATAATTTGAGGAGAATTGATGGCTATCATATTCATTGGAGAGCATTTTTTCCTCACTGGTAACAGTCTCACATGGTTGGCTAGCAGAGAGATACAGGCTTTGAGGACAGGAGAATAAATAAACTAGGGAACTACCGTGGTCCTAGGAGAAGCCGCTCTTCTCTATAGACAAGTGCTGCCATAGTAACCAGGGTTGACAGGATGCGGTTAACACAAGAGAATCTGCAATCTGCAATTCCAAAGTGTTATGTAATGTATCTTGACTTTCTGAGTTGAAATATTAGCAGTGCTTCAGATGAACATCATGTTCTCTCTCCTTCGCACATGGTGGAGGGTGGAGAGAGAACAGAGATGACAGAGAGACAGAGATACACTTGAACATAGAGAGGAAAGGAGAGAATTCGAGAACACCAAACAGCATTTTGAATCCATAGATTATAGCTATCCACCCTTTGGTACCTTTTAAAAATTTTGAACTCTTATAAAATTACATAGAACTGGTGAATGCTTTATTGATAGCTCTTAGGAACTAAGATTTAAGAAGATTTTTGTTTGTTTACATCTTTGCTGGACATTATACCCTTGTTGTAGAATATCATTTTAAGTTGTGTTACTTTTGTTTATGTTGCATTTGTTGAACTCTGTGAAGCTGTGTTACTGTGCCTGTCTAAAACACCTCATGGTCTAATAAAGAGCTGAATGGCCAATAGCAAGGCAGGAGAGAGAAATAGGCAGGGATGGCAGGCAGAGAGAATAAATAGAAGGAGAAATCTGGGAAAGAAAGGAGTAGCCAGAGGAGGAGGACTCCAGGGGCTAGCCACCCAGCTACACAGCAAGTCACAGAGTAAGAGTAAGATTTACAGAAATAAGAGAACAGGAAAGGCCAAGGGGCAAAGGTAGACGGGATAATTTAAGTTAAGAAAAGCTGGCAAGAAACAAGCCAAGATAAGGCTGGGCATTTATAACTAAGAATAAGTCTCTGTGTGTTTACTTGGGAGCTTGTTGGAGGGCCCTCAAAAGAGGGAAAAGCAAAAAAACAACCACCCACAACATACCCTGCTTCTTTTCTTTTCTGCTCTTCATCTTCCATGAGTCCTTTTCCCTGCTTGCACTAGTGCTAAATGGGCGGTCCATCTATCCTGGTCGACAGTACGCTTCTTGCTTTCCTTTATCACTGTTTTTTTGGTTTTTGGTTTTTTTTTTTGGCTTTTTGGTTTTTTGAGACAGGGTTTCTCTCTGTAGCTTTGCGCCTTTCCTGGAACTTGCTTTGGAGACCAAGCTGGCTTCGAACTCACCAAGATCTGCCTGCCTCTGCCTCCCGAGTGCTGGGATTAAAGGCGTGAGCCACCACTACCTGGCTGGGGAGACTTTTTTTTTTTTTTCCCAGAGCTGAGGATTGAACCCAGGGCCTTGTGCTACCACTGAGCTAAATCCCCAACCCCTTATCACTGTTTTAACTAACTAGTGTTGCCTCTTTTTCTCCCCCATTCCTACATGGTATTTCCCTGTACTTCACTGTTGGTTTGTTTGTTTTGTGCATTTATTTTTGTTTTTGACTTCAGCGTATTGGAGACTATCTTGCAACTTGAAGTGCTATTTTCCAAGTTATGTCTATTGATAGTTAGCTTGAATATCTAGTGGTCTGAGAGTTTGGGCTCTACAAGGTTCATTCACTTCAATATATGACCAGTGTTGAAGAGGGGAGTGTTTTCAAATGCGTTTGAATAGGTCAGTGTTTTATAATTATTGCTTTATTTGTGGACAGTCAGGTTGTCTGCTGTGCCACATACCCATTCCTAAAAATCACCCTTATGCAAAATTGCACAATTCAAGTTCAGGGGTTGTGGAAAAATAGATAAGGATGAGATGGCTGAGTATTCAACAATTTCCTTAATGACACAGAACAGGAGACCCACAAAGGTACCCACAAAGGTTCCAGTCCAGCTTGCTTGTCTAGGTTCAGTCGGTTCAGAGTTGCATATATGTTATGGAAAGTCTCTCAGCTTGTTTTGTGTCAGATTTGGAGAGTGGTCCTGGATGCAGGTGTCAAGAAGAGGATGGAGCTTAGTTACTGTGGAATTGGGGCAAGTGTGTTTTCTGAGATCTGATTGGAAGTTGTGCAGAGGGCATGCGTGAGTATGAGACTTACATCATGATGAGCTGAGGGACCTGCTTGATATCTGAATGTGTAGCCCTGCAGGACTGGGTTCAGCCAGGCACAGGCATCTGCCTTCACCTACTGCTTCCCAGGGACTACATTGTACAGAGACATAGCAAGTCTTTTTACTAATCGAATCAATCATCACTTTGGAACAAAATTTCATTTTTTCTTACATTGATTTTTTTATGTGTTGTGTGCACATGTGGGCATGCAGAGGTCAGAGGACAACCTGTGGGAATTGGTTCTTTCCACCACAGTCCCTGGAGAATGAACTTAGGTCACCAGCCTCGATAGTAAGCACCTTTACACATTGGACCATCTCTTTGGCCCAAATTTTCATTTCTAAAGCGAGTATTCGTAGCAGAACTGACAGTAGTTCTTGCTACTCTTTCCTCGCCAGCTTCCTTTGGACTCCTTTGTTTGCTTGTCCTTTTGCTCACTTGTCTATCCATCCATCCACCCATCCACCCACCCCTCCCCCCTCCCTCCCTCCCCCCTCCCCCCTCCCCCCTCCATCCATCCATCCATCCACCCGTCCATCTGTCCATCTGTCCATCCACCCACCGACCCACACATCTATCCACCCACCCACCCACCCACCCACCAGGCAGTCCTGAAATCAGGTGTAGGGCAGGAATTAAAAAGCTCTGGGCACTCCCAGGCTGTTGATTCCTTTTCATAAGATGCCGTCATCTCTTCGAGCACTGAAGAATTGGTTTTCTTTTAAATGACCAGTGTTGCTGTCACTGCCACTTTGTTGTTCTTTTATTGTAAGGGCAGTTTGCAATGGTAGGTGTGGGAGGGCTGAGTACGGTGGCCAGGCTGCCTGGGTTCAAATCCTGACAGTTTTTTATTACTTTTGGGCAAGTTACTTAATTTTTCTGAGCTCTAGTGAATTTGCCAAACTCACTGGAGTTGACACTGGGCCTATTCTGTTGGATTTTCATGAGGATTGAATTAATATAAATATCATGCTTAACATATTTTATATATTATTTTTGCAGTGCTGAGAATCAAACCCAGGGCTTCTCACATGCCAAAAAACCCTCTGCTAAACACCCATAGACATCCCTAGCCTGATAGAGACTACTAAAAATTCCTAGTAAATATTAGTGGTTCTTATTTTTATAACTTTTAGTTTCTACTTGGACTATTTTTCTTGGACACTTTATGTAACTGTTAGTTCTGAAGTCATCTTGAAAGTATTCATCTTTTAATAGGAAGTTAATTATAAATTTATGTTTCTGCTCTGTCTTTAAAAAGCTTGCTTATATAATGCTTCATTGAGGATTTTCTTTTTTACCATGTGCTCGATGCTTTTTAGTATTTAAAAACATGGAATTCTAAGTTCTCAACAAGTTACCTGCCTAGATGCATGTAACTGTTCATTGTTTTCCATCAGTAGCTCAACTTCTTCATCATGTGTGTGCCGCAGTCCTCAGTATGTGTGTGCTGCAGCCGTCCTCAGCATGTGTGTGCTGCAGCCGTCCTCAGCATGTGTGTGCCGCAGCAGTCCTCAGCATGTGTGTGCCACAGCCCTCAGCATGTGTGTGCTGCAGCCGTCCTCAGCATGTGTGTGCTGCAGCCGTCCTCAGCAGTGTGTGCTGCAGCCATCCTCAGCAGTGTGTGCTGCAGCAGTCCTCAGCATGTGTGTGCTGCAGCAGCCCTCAGCATGTGTGTGCCGCAGTCCTCAGCATGTGTGTGCTGCAGCCGTCCTCAGCATGTGTGTGTTGCAGCCGTCCTCAGCAGTGTGTGCTGCAGCCATCCTCAGCAGTGTGTGCTGCAGCAGTCCTCAGCATGTGTGTGCTGCAGCAGTCCTCAGCATGTGTGTGCTGCAGCAGTCCTCAGCATGTGTGTGCCACAGCCCTCAGCATGTGTGTGCTGCAGCAGTCCTCAGCATGTGTGTGCCACAGCCCTCAGCATGTGTGTGCTGCAGCAGCCCTCAGCATGTGTGTGCCGCAGCAGTCCTCAGCATGTGTGTGCCACAGCCGTCCTCAGCATGTGTGTGCCACAGCCCTCAGCATGTGTGTGCTGCAGCAGTCCTCAGCATGTGTGTGCCACAGCCCTCAGCATGTGTGTGCTGCAGCAGCCCTCAGCATGTGTGTGCCACAGCCCTCAGCATGTGTGTGCTGCAGCAGCCCTCAGCATGTGTGTGCTGCAGCAGCCCTCAGCATGTGTGTGCCGCAGCCCTCAGCAGTGTGTGCTGCAGCCGTCCTCAGCCTGTGTGTGCTGCAGCAGTCCTCAGCATGTGTGTGCTGCAGCCGTCCTCAGCAGTGTGTGCTGCAGCAGTCCTCAGCATGTGCTGCAGCAGCCCTCAGCATTTGTGCTGCAGCCGTCCTCAGCATGTGTGTGCTGCAGCAGCCCTCAGCATGTGTGTGCCGCAGCCCTCAGCAGTGTGTGCTGCAGCCGTCCTCAGCCTGTGTGTGCTGCAGCAGTCCTCAGCATGTGTGTGCTGCAGCCGTCCTCAGCAGTGTGTGCTGCAGCAGTCCTCAGCATGTGCTGCAGCAGCCCTCAGCATTTGTGCTGCAGCCGTCCTCAGCATGTGTGTGCTGCAGCCGTCCTCAGCAGTGTGTGCTGCAGCAGTCCTCAGCATGTGCTGCAGCAGCCCTCAGCATTTGTGCTGCAGCCCTCAGCATGTGTGTGCTGCAGTCCTCAGCTGCATACTGCTGTTGTCTCATTTGTCTTAGAACCCGACTGTCTGACTCCAGAGTCAGCTTCTTTATATTCATTTCTGTGTTCATTTCTTGCATTTCGGATCTCCTTCTCTAGCCTCCCTCCCCCAGTTCTCTTATCGCGTCCACCTCTTCCTCACTTTGAATGCTTTACTTTAATTACGTGTGACTGTCCATAAGGCTAAGTGTGTATGTTCATTCTTGAGTGTAAGCATGTTTACCCATACCTGGAATTGTTGGCAAATTCAGTTGAAAGTGCTTTACAGCTCCTGCTTCCCTGTTCAAATTTTGCCAGTTTCCTTGCTGTATTTATCACATGACTTATTGCATGACTTCACCAGTTTGTTTTGGGGAATGGTCTCTCAGGCAGAGACGTCAAATTCTCCACCATTCTGCCCTTCGCCAGACAGGTCAGGTAAGATCTGGACTGTAGTCAGCATATTAGTTTTCATATTTGACTCCTGAGTGAGCTGAGGGTTGACAAAGGAAGGGAGCAGACAAGCAAAGCCTGTACTTCCCTGTGCTGTGGCGTGGTCCTGAGGACCATCCTGACCTCATCTTCCTCCAGCCCATCATGGAGCTTGGACGTTTAGCCTTGCCCATTATTGTTTGTACCCAGGAATGTTCCCCAGGAATGAGAAAGCTAGATGGCGTCCACCCTTTGCTCCTTTGGTGGGGAAAGGAGTCCTGGAAGAGTTTGCGAGTGTCAGGATTCTGGCAGATGGGTCAGAAGAAATGGGAATTGGGGTGCTGGGTTGTTGACAGACCTAGGGAAGAAATGCCTCTATCTGCAGTTTTCTCTTTTCTTTGGTGAAGCCTCTGAGCCCTGAGCCTGGCCTGCCTTTCTAGGAGATGTGGCTGTGTGTCCTCAGTGAGTCAGGCAGAGTCCAGGTACTTTAGGACTGTGCTTGCTGCCTGCTGTGTTTGGAAAAGTTAGGGAAGGTGCTGCCAGCCGTGAAGCTGGGACCCTCAAAAGACAGACCTTTAGGAATTACAGTTTCTCCAGCGGGTAGAGAGAGAGGTAAGGCTGAAGTCCTAGGGCTGGAGAGGAACTAGGCTCCAGGGAGAGACTGTACATGCCTGACAGCTTCATAGAAACAAATCAACACACACTGTTCATCTGTTCTATGGAACTATGACCCTAACACCGGGAAGGTGGTAGCTTTCTCTCGCTAGTTCTGGACATACTGTAAACAAATCGATTTTCCTTCACTAGTTACCATTTTCTAATTGTTTTTGAAATATAAGAAACCAAGGTGGTAGGTTTTTGGATTGCACCTGGTAACAGCAGCATGCATGGGAAGAAAGGTTCAGTAGTAAGCTTGCATGCAGTCCTTGGCTCTACAGAAGGGGCTGTACCGGACCTCTGAGAATCCTTATTCACGGCAGGGGATGCTGTCCAGTTTCTAAGTAGTCAGCATGGGTTCCAGTTTCCCTACGCTCTGGTAAATGCTGCCAACTCATGGCATGTGCATGGCCCCTTCTTGAGTCTGCCCCAGAGTGTTTTCATCTCTTTATTTTTTTCTGCTTGTTCACTTTTCTTAGACGGAACCATCCAGAACTGTTACTATCGAGCTATTTTTGATATGTGCGAAAATGCCAGTGTCATATGATTCAACTCAGTATTTGAAACAGAGGATGGTAATTGGGGGTAGGATTCAAATTAGAGCCTAGCTCTCAGTCTGTTCATCTTATGCAAGCTTAAGTTCATCTTATAGAAGCTGCTGCTTTGGAATTGGGAAGTAAAGGACTTGATGGTGCCATTTTGCTAAATAAAAAATATCATACAGCTGTTTCAGGAAATTGAATTTTGGTTTTCTTTAAGTTTGTTGGAATTCTCTTCTGGCTATTAATACTCACTTGTATTCCCTTATACCATCTGACCGTGGGTCTAGAGCAGTGGTTCTCAACCTTCCTAATGCTGCAGCCCTTTAATTCAGTTCTTCATGTGGTGGTGACCCCCAGCCATAACACTAGTTTCATGACTACTTCATAACCGGAATTTTGCTGCTGTTACGAATTATAATGTAAATACCTATGTTTTCTGATGGTCTTAGGCAACCCCTGTGAAAGGCTGGCGACCCACAGGTTGGGAACTACTGATCTAGAGCCATAGCATTTATTTTATTACTTGAACAGGGCCCCAGAGTACTTGTTGGTAAACAGGCCACATCTGTGCATTTCATAGCAAACTTAATATATCCTTAGATTTTTGTTCCCATTATTTAAAATTCTTAATTAGTTCTGAGTAGGTGGGGCTGATAAGACTTTTTTGACGCCTGCTGTAATGTTTGTGTAATGACCCCCCCCCCCCCACTTTATGAAGATGAGCTACAGCTCAAATACCTAACCCTAAATGTAGAGGTTAGCTGCTGTACGACAGGCCTCTGGATTCCAGCAGAGTTCACCAAAGCCTTCCTCGTTCCCGGAAGAAAACCAAGGGACACAGGAATTCAACAGAAGCATAGCAGATCCCGTGAATGCCACTAGCAATGACTTGTCACATTCTTACCCGCACAGTGGTGCAGCATTCAGCTTCATAAACCTTTAAAACTGAGAATCAAGTTAACTAAGGAGAGATCCATGCAAACGACATCGAGCTTTTCTATTGCTTTTTATAATTCAGAATAATTTAATCAATTATAGCCACAGTGCCCTCTTTGAACATGTATCTGGAGGGCTTCAAAGAGACGGCCTTCCATTAAGTCGTCAGTGAATTTTCTGTCTGCACTTGTTTTGTTTACCTTTCTGGCTTCACATCTGGCTGTTTTGGGCTGTATTGGTTAAGTGCTGCAAGACGTCTGCCATCCATGGAAATGGGAAGCAGCTGGGTAATGTTTGATCCTGTGGAACATTGCCCCTTCGCATTTCCTTTGCCTGGTTCAGTTCCTCCCTGGACTCTGAGACAGTGGGATGGGCTTAATGCTGCATCTGCTCCTGCTGTCCTGACCAGTGTTGAGTGTAGAAACCCACTGCTGAGTGACTGGAACCTGGAACATTGTGTGTTTGCTCATGACCAGCCTTACCTCACTGTGGTTGTGTGTGTGTGTGTGTGTGTGTGTGTGTGTGTGTGTGTGTAATTACATTTCATATCTGTTGCCTATCCTTTGTGTAGACTTTATATAATTTTTTATCATTTTGTGGGTTTATTACTTTTCTGAGAAGGCATAGTCTATTCCTCTAATATTTTAAGCATCTTGTTATATTTCTTCAGCCTTGCACTTAAGTGAACATTTCGTTGAGCTCAGAAATATTTGCTTAAGTACCAAGACTTGGTGGACGCACACTGGGTTTTCCCAGAAGAATGGACCGTTAATGCTCTTACACCGACTCATTTATTACACATTTATACAGGTTGGGTTTATGGTGTTTAACCACAGGCTGCTGTAAAATTTACAGAGCAGTATGAAGTTAGTGTGTCTTATGAAGTTTAAAGTCAGTTGCAGGTTTGGATTGTGTATAGAGAGATGGGAGCCTGGCATGCCAACAGGAAGCAGCTGTCTCTCTGAGTTCTTCCTCCGCTCACTTCCTCACCGCCACCTTCATCACCTCTCTCTATTTGGGATGTCCATTCACTCCTGTGTGTGTGTGTGTGTGTGTGTGTGTGTGTGTGTGTGTGTGTGTGTGTGTGTGTGTGTGTGTGTGTGTGTTTTGTTTTGAGACAGAGTCTCTCTATGTAGCCCTGGCTGTCCCAGAACTCGATGTGAGACCAGGCTGGCCTTGAGCTCATTGAGATCTGCCTGCCTCTGCCTCTAGGGTGTTGTTGCCCAGCATTTGAAGTACTTCCGGGTCTAAAGCCCAACCTCAACTTCCTTCATCTTCCCTGGTTAATGATCTGGTGTGATCCAAAACCTATTGAGTGTGTGCTGTGTGCCAGGCATGTTAAAGGCTCGGAGCCCTCTAACTTACCCTGGTGAGGCTCTTTGTTATCCTACTTACTAGGCATGGAGAAAGGACCAGAGAGCTGTTGTTGGCCTCGAACTCAGTGCTCTTGACCTTTGTGGCTCCTTGTTTTTCAACCTGCCTTTGGGCCATGGCCAGTTAGGTCCAAATCCTTGTCGGTTCTGCTCTGTCAGCATCCTTGGCCTGAGACATCCCGTTCCCATCCTCAGTGGCTTCCTGTTGCCAGCCCTGCCTCTTCAGAGTGAGTGCCTCTGTGTCACCAACAGTTTTCTCGCATGTTACTTGCATGCTCTAAGGTGCTCCATTGACACTCAAGGTCAGAAAGTGCAGCCTGTCTTTGACATTGAGTTCCTGGGCAGCCTTCTCCCTGGTGTCTCCCTTTGTCCCTGATTGATCCCTCCTATCTGAAGTTCTGCCCTTAGGCATGCCTCAGTAACTCTCAGGCTGGCATGGCCCCAGACTGCTGGCACACCGAGCACTGATGTCCTCATACACACATTGTTGTTTTATGCATTGGGTAATTTCATACCTAATCTTTCCCGTGCCTCAGGTAAAATATTACCTCATCTCAGAAGCCTTTCCCCTATTTACTGTGTTATTCATCCAACAGATGTTTACTGTGCTAAGACTCGAGGTAAGCCCTCAGTAAACAGACAAGGCACAGTGAAACACACTATTGTAAGAAACTGTGTTTTCAATAGAGTTTGGAAGCATGTGGTATTCAGGATGAAATCCAAAGGGTGACTAAAACTGGCCAGTCAAGAAGAGAATGTGAGAGGATGGGGGAAAGAGGTCTAGGCTCTGAGGAGAACGCTCTGATTACAGGCCATGGATTAGCAAGAACACAGCACCTCAAACACCTGGAGATTGGTCAGCGGGAGCAGATTGTAGAGTGCCCGGAAGTTACTGTTCTAGACTATTACACCGTAAAAGGTGGATGGCTGCAAAGGTCAGGGAGAATGTGCAGCAGCCGGAGTATGCGATGGCTTACTGGTAGCAAGTTAAAGTGAGTGACTTCTGAAGTGTTTTCCAAATGAACATATATGCTATGTGTGAGGAGCGGATCTAGAAATTGACCTGAGAGAAATGAAGAACAGTAGATGACTACTTACTTGGCAATAAAAGATGAATTAATGAAATACATTTTTTTTGTTGTTGTTGTTTTTTGATTTTTTGAGACAGAGTTTCTCTGTATAGCACTTGCTTTGTAGACCAGGCTGGCCTCAAACTCATGAGATCCTTCTGCCTCTGCTCTCAATGCTGGGATCAAAGGAGTGTGCCGCTATGCCCATATTGAAACGCATATTTTGAAAAACTTTTAGAAAGTCTTTTATGAAAGGGACTTAGCCACTGCCAACTGGTGACCCTGTAGTTTCTTTCTTGTCCCTTGCTAATGCAGAGCATATCTTCTATCTTCATGTTAATACTTTCGGACTTTTCTGAGTGGCTCTGGATACATATGCAGGCTACGGCTGGATAAGTCCTGGCGTTATCATGTGTGAATACCTGTTTGCACACACCTGCGGCGTCATAGAATGTTGTGCAACCTTCTGACCTTTGTAACCTGATAAGTGAGATGTGGCAAGCCATTTTTCTCTTCATCTTGTATTTCCTTCTGAGTGAGGTCACATTTCTTTTTCTTTTGTATAGTTCAGCTATTTCTGAAAACTCTGCCACTGGTTCTTTGTGTCCCTCAAGTGTTATGGGTCCCCCTTTCTTACATTTTTATGGTGGTAGGAACTCCTAAGAGATCAATGTTCAACACACGGACTTCCTGCCCTCCTGCAGCTTGTGCTCTTTTGGAGGAAAAGACAGTAAACATGCAGATGTGTGATTAGTTTAAATTATAAATGTTAGGAAAGACAGTAAACATGCAGATGTATGATTAATTTAAGTTATAAATGCTAGGAAAGAGTCTGAGAGTTTATGAAGTTTGTTTTTGAGAAGCTTTTTTTTTCTGAAATTTTTGAGAGTTTGTCAAAGTTTGGGTGGGATGTGATGGCTAATGGGGACTTCATAAGAGCTAGTTAGACCAGTGTCAGAAGAGAAGATGTTCTAGGCTGGTACAACATGGATGACAAGCTGGGGGAGGAAATAAACTGATATGAAATAAGGAATAATGAAGATGATTAATTTTTTCTGTCTCTGAAGTCTGGCATCCAGAACATTAGAAAATCCAAGGTTCCAGGGGTTATCATATGGGGGTTTAAAACAAGTCTTCCTCATTCTCCCACTGGATACTGCACACAGAATCCAAGGATCCAGGGTTATCATTTGGGGGTTTAAAACAAGTCTTCCTCAGTCTCCCACTGGATACTGCACACAGAATGAGTTTGAATCAGCTGATCTGATTAGCAAAGGTCTTCAGGGCATCAATTGACTCTTTGGGAGACACCATCTTTTTTTTCCCCTTTGCCATGTAACTAATTTTGTATTTAAGAATGGAACCTAGTATGTCATCTTACATTATTTCGTATTTCCCCCAATGTATAATTAAAAATTCATCTCATTTTCTCATGTGAAATTAATTTGTGATTCTTTGAAGCTTGCTAAATGATGCATTGTTTGCCACTAAGTTGTCTGTAACCATTTCCCCATTAGGGAGAAAAGCTCTTTGCGTGTATCCTTCTGTGTGTGACCAAATTGCAAATGTCTGTCTGATGAGCCTACATGGAGGAAGACATGACACTCACTAAAAATGATTTACAGCTTCTTGAGCATTGCAATAAATTCTTCAGTGTAAAATCTGTGTCTTGGGCAAAATGAGCGGTGACAGACGGCTCAGCTTATTTTTGATCAGTAATTTCTTTAAGCGTTCCATAGGAAATCCCCTAGCATTGAAGTACTAACGTAGAGCTATGGTTAATGCCTTCGTCCAGGCAGCTAGACACTTGTAAAAAGCAGGGTGAGCCTTGGTGGTTTTGAAAGTAGGGGCTAGCTGCTGGGCTTTTATAGTTGCTAGATGAGTATTCTCCCCTTAGGATGTTTGTAGAGCTCATGTTTATTAGTGATGATTATGACATGTTCATTGGATAGTCTGACAGGAAGCAGAGAGTCTTTCATTGGAGATTAAGTGTAGACTTTATGTGGCAGACACACGTTGTTCTGATTGTTTGCATCTGCTTTGTACAGAAATGCTTCATGGATGCTAAGTACATAGAAATGTCTGTATTTTTCAGTAAATGTTTCTGTAGATTATTTTTCTTTTTAATATTAAAGTCTAGAAAGTACAGTTACAGTCTGTCTCATTAACCTCCACGTGACTACACACAGTAGGGATTTTAAGTGTGATACTTTTTTTTTTGTTTGTTTTTGTTTTTTTTTGTTTTTTGAGACAGGGTTTCTCTTGGCGCCTTTCCTGGAACTCACTCTGTAGCCCAGGCTGGCCTCGAACTCACCGAGATCCACCCGGCTCTGCCTCCCGAGGGCTGGGTTCAAAGGCGTGCACACCGCTGCTTTTGTCAACTCTGGTCTTGTGCGTCTGTTCTTGTTGATCATGGTGATTAGGTGAACATGGCTGCATGGCCATTTTGTCTACTTCAGTAAGAAAATGTGTCAGACTGACCTTCCTGACCGTGAGAAACTTGGCTTTAGAATCCGGTTCTTCCTATCCTTGTGGATGGTTCAAAGGATCACAAAGTAGGAAAATGGGTGCTGCCACGGAATAGGTGAATGCGCTAACCTGATTAATCCTGCCTGGCACCGCACTTAGGCCGTGGCTGCATATTTAAGATTCATACTGTTTTCTTCTGCTTAGTGTTTTGCCTTGTCTGGATGAACTATGCTAAGATAAACCAAAACTGTTCTACCTCTGGCCTGCTCTTGTTCTGGTTTTGGCCTGCTTAGGCAGGTTTTCTTAAAGGCCTGTATGAGCACACTGTTTTATAGGAAGTTTCTGGTTCCCATGGCATGGTCTTAGCTTTCTCCTGTGCTCTTTTTTCCAATCACTCGGATGCCTATATTAATGCCAGTGTTTGAACAACCCACTTCTCAGCTTTGTCGTCTGACCCACTATGTGTCTATTCCTTCAGAGTTACAGTGACTTCAATGCTTTTTATGAACTATGGGGCAGGTGTTACTTCTTGACTCATTTCTAGATGTTTTTCACAGATTTATCTTTAACATTTCTTTTTTTCCCCGTTTCTTCTACATCTTCCCATCTGACCTTTGCCTCTCCGTTTGACTTTCTTTTTAAAGACTTCCTGTCCATCCTTATTTTCTTTCAGTCTGTGAAGCTGATTTTTATCCAGGAGACTTTCCCTGATCTGACTCTCCATTGCAGTCCACCACCATTGGAAACACTGCTGTCGTGGACTGGCCCAGATTGATTTATGTTCATATGTGACTTCTCCCTCCTCTCTCCTAACGTTTATTAACATCACTCTACTGAACACCTGCACTGGCACCTCCGAGTCACCTTTACAGTTTCATCAGTATTTGTTTCTTCCTGTCCAATCATATCCCGATTTCTCACAGATACGTTTTTATGAACCTCATTTCCTCTTCTTCATGTTTTCTACCAATGTCTACATTATTGAAACTCCATTAAAACCAACTTTATCCTTATTGATTTATTTTGTATGTGAGCCTGACCTAATTTAAACTACTTGCTGATTACTAATATTAAATGGAAAGTCTCACGAACTGTTTCCTCATAGGCAGATTTCTCAGTGGTGAGCATGTAACTGCACATGCTAATCCCTTTCTCTTGATGCTTGCATTCTGTTAGTGGGTGGGAGGGAGGGGCAGCCAGCCAGCAGGAATAAACAGGTAATTTTGGTTTATGATAAAGCCTATGTTGTCATATAGTAAGGAGGTACAGGGGAGTGCTGAATTGCTTAGGGGCTCCTGGACACTTCTGGGTATGTTATATTTGGGTTGAGACACCAAGGTAGCCAGAACCATCCAAGTTGATGAAGAGAAGCAGTGTGAAATTAATTGATAATGTTTTAGTAGGAAAGAGGCTGTCTTTATAGTAATCATTGTGTATAGATAAGACTTCAGAATAGCATCAGCACCCAAGGCTTCCCAAGGAAGGGGTGTGCTACTAACAAATGCAGCTGGAGAAATCACCCTGCTGTGCTTAATGTACAAGGCTTTCCTTGCTTGACTGTCTCTGGAGACCATTCAGGCCTGTAGGATAGGACTTCTTTTTTAGCAAAATAAAACTGCTATAAATTGAAAAGGAAAAGCTCCATCTTTGGAATAGTTTTTTCCTTTCATTTCATTTTAGTTCTTACTAACTTGAAGTTTCTGTCTAGTCAAGCCCAGAAAATAATTTGTTTCTAAGCAATTATATCTGAAAATTTCCGAAATATGTGTTAATTAGGATAGTGAAATAATGAAATTGAAAGCATGTCCACATTTGATGGGCAGGGATTAAACTCCAGTCCATGCTTACATCTTAGGTTACCACCCTTGGGCTTTGAGGTCCAATGGTCTGACCCACACAGCCTCTGGAGTGGGGCAAAACTAGACATAAGGGGCAATACAAAAGCATTACCTGAGTAAAAGCCCATTGCCCACAAGACAGAGGGTACCGCAGTCTCGAACTTAATTGTGTTCTTCAATAAATGCAGCTTTTAGAAATTCCACATTTTTTTTTTTTTTTTGGTCATGTCCTGATGAATACTAACAAAAGCTTCCTGGCTCTCTGAACTTCCACACCTCTCAAATAGACAGTGTGTAATACTGAAGAAACAGAAGAAAAGACAGTAATGCTAATAATTAACAGTCAGAAGTCATCATCTGGCTTGGCATTATTGCAGAGGAATACTGAGCAAACTAATGACAGAACTGGTCTAGCTTCCAGCCAGTCCTAAAAAGAGCGCAGACGGCAGCTCAGCGCTTAATTACTGCATTTGCTGAGGAGTGTGCTTAGTTAGCTTAGCAGAGTCCTGGGAACAGAGGTAAATACCGCTTTCTGACACTGGTATATTGAAACAGACACTGTCCTTGAGGTGACAGCCCTCCAGGAAACACCAGGTCTATGGCCTAAGTAGAACACTTTGTTCCCCATCGCTCCCAACATCAGGAGCCTTTCGATTATGCCTTCGTGGAAGACATGTGTGGGAAAGTAAGGGTCACCCAAGACCCTTTACCATGGGTGCTTCATCCCTGGGGGACGGAGTTGAAGCTCAGCCACTCATTTAAAAAGAAATGCCGCCGCCCCCCCCCCTCCCCCCCAGTACAGGCTGCTTGTAAAGATTGATCTTAAATGTTTATGGATTTCGGTTTCTCCTCGGAACTTTGTTACCATTGTTACCATAACCTCTCTTTATCTGCCCCCCCTCCCCCAGTTTACTGCAGAGTGGTCAGCTTGAGATTGTGACAGGTGGCTGGGTTATGCCTGATGAAGCCACAGCACATTATTTTGCCTTAATTGACCAACTGATTGAAGGGCATCAATGGCTGGAAAGAAATCTAGGTATGTGTTCATGTCTTTTTTTTTTCCTCCTTCAGTGGGGCTGGTTTGGGGAGTTACACTGGTAATTGTTGAATAATTTATTCTTTACTAATTGTATTTATTAGGTTATTATCTCAATTTCATAGACATGATAGTTCCATTTAAAGTCATTGATCTTGTTTTATATCTTATTTATTGACTTGTTTCATTTGTTTAGAAGTTTATTATTTTAATTATATATTTGTTAAGACTTGATCATAATCCAAAATGAGGGTGGGAGAGAAGAAAAGGAAAAGGCACATGCTCTGTCATGGAGGATTCTGGAGCTCGAGGTGTCCTGGTTGTTCCAGGCATGGTTCCATCCAGGGAACGTACTTATACTATTGAGACTGTTCTCTCGGGCTCATCTTGTTGGTGTTTTTGTCTTTATCCTGGATTCTCTGAGTGATGTGTAAGAAAGATAGGCAGCAGAAATACTCCCCTACCCCCTAGTTTAGCAAACAGCATAAGGTATTTGTCTTACTATTTTATCTCATTGATCTGATGAGTCAGGTGCTTATCACTGAGGTACTGACAAGACTTGTTTTGATGGCCATGGTCTCCAGGGAGGTGGACCTGTAGGTGGCAGTCAGTTACACCTGAACTGTGGTATCGGTCTTTTGTGTGCCTGAACCCATGGGGAAGGTCCATCTGAGAAAAGACTCTCCTGAGAGAAGTGAGGAAGAGGAGGCCGTTGGGCGGACAGCATCAGAAGTCCTCCACAACTCACCAAAACTCTAGAACAAATTGGCATCTTCTGCCTGATACATGCATTTTGTAGCATGGCGTGAAGCTCATTTCAAATATTTCATATCTCAATATAACTTTCATAGTTTTCTTTATGATAAGCATTCATGATTTTTATTGAAGTTATTTCTAGATAATTTATTATTTAATTTTTTTCTGTTAGGGATAAAAATTCCTCACTATTATAATTATTTCTTTCCTGTTTATTCTAACACAGTTTTAAATCTACTGCAAAGAAATCCTAGAAAACTTCCACACATACTAGTTACTAGCATTTAAATTTTTTTTTCTCTTCCCATACCATTGTTATGGTGGTAATTGTTTTTTGAAGCTTGGAGAATACATTGCAAATACTTCATCTGTGGAGAAATGCTTTGCTCTAGCTAGGCTGAGATTCTGACCTCAAAGGCTTTGCTTGTGGCTCTGCCCTTGGCTGTTACTGGGCACTTGGAGTTTTTAAATGAGAATAGCTTACTGCTATTTAAAGTCTATTGTATGTTTGCTTTCTTCAGGAACCTGACACCTGTGTGTGTGTGTGTGTGTGTGTGTGTGTGTGTGTGTGTGTGCGCTTGTGTGAGTAACACCCAATGGAAATCCTGGCACTGAATGTACAATGAGTTTCTCAGTCAATGGCAGGTCACACATGTAGTTGAAATTTGCTGCTAGAAGAATCATGTATATGCAGGGCAGACTCTTTGGAGCACGTCAGGTTTCCTCCTCTGGACTTGGTTCCATGCACCTTTTATCTTTGATGATTTTACTATGTCCTAAGTCACAGCTGTGTGACAATATTCTGAGACTCAAGTTTTAACAAGTCAGTGAACCTGGGTGATTGAGTGGGGATGGGGGGAAGCTTACAGACCTATACAGGATGGCCCCTTTCCTTAAATACTGAAATTTGCCGTAAGCCAAGAGAGTCACTGTATATAAACGTCAAGTCTTAGTTAGGGTTTCTTCTATTGCTGTGAAGAGACACCATCACCACAGCAACTCTTATAAAAAGAAAACATTTAATTGGGTTGGCTTACATTTTAAGAGGTTTGGTCTGTTATCATCATGGTGCATGGTCCTGGAGAAGTAGCTTAGTGTCCTACTTGCAGGCAACAGGAAGTGAACAGAGACACTGGGTGTGGCTTGAGCAGATCTGAGACTTCAAAGCCCACCTCCACAGTGACACATTTCCTTCAATAAGGCCACACCCACTCAACAAAGCCACACCTCCTAAAAGTACACCCTCTCCAACAAAGCCACACCTCCTGATAGTATCACTTCCTTTGGGGGCCATTTTATTTTAAACCACCATACCTTACTTGTGGATTTTTCTTAATGTTCAACTTTTGTTGAAATATAACTTACATGCTATAAAATGCATAAATCTTAAACATAGAGAGGTTGGTGAGTTTTGACAGATATACATATAAATTCATTCAGTGCATCACCTGAGAGTGGCTTCTCTTCCCCTTATCTCTCTCCTTCCAGCCAATGCTCCCTGACTCCTGTTTCTGCAGATGCATTTGCTTTTGAAGATCTCACATGTGGATTCTCAGCATACTCCTTTGCATCTGGTTTCTTTGCTCAATATAATTTTCTCTTACAACGTGATTGTGATAATAAAGTGCTCTAGTTTCAAGGCTACAGTTTGGTGGTATGTTATGCGTACAGAAATGCCCAGTTATCCCATGATCTGTTTTTAGAACTTTTACACATCTATACAACAAACCTCACATCCATTCATGGCCCCCTCTCTTGTGACTTCCCTGCCTCTGTCCCAGGCTCACACTAAACTTTTTGAATGTAAACTCTGGGGTTTGGTTCTAGAATTCCCCTCAGATATCAAAATGCAGGGTGCCTTCAATGAAATGATGTAGTATGTGCATAAAACCTCTACACTTTCTTCTTCCTGCATATTTTAAATCAATCTCTATTATAATGTTAAGAAAAATGTACATGCTGTATAAATAGAGTTTAGGCAAAGAAAAGTCTATGCATATTCCAGTCAGGTTCCATTGTCTCCCCAAGTATGTCTAATTTCCTGGTTCTTTGTCAGTTGTGGTTTTGACAGCACAGTAAGCAGACATTATCCCCACCAAGGCCATGGGTTAGTTTTCTTTCTGATAGTTTTTGGGGTCTAGGTTTTATGTCTGTGATTCACTTTCAGTTAGCCTGTGTGTGTGTGATATGTGTAGAACTCCACATTCATTCTTTTGTGTGGTGATGTGCCTTTGTCCTAATACCCCTGTTGAAAAGATGCTTCTTTTCCTCTTGAATTACCCTGGCATTCTTGTTGACAATATCTACCCTTATGCCAGGACCACACTATCTTGATTACATAGCTGTGTAGCAAAATGTGATATTCAGAAGTATGATTATTCCAACTTAAAAAAAAACACAACTTGTTTTACGTGTGTGTGTGTGTGTGTGTGTGTGTGTGTGTGTGTGTGTGTTTCCATGAATGTTAGATCACTTAATATTTGCAGAACTATTAGCTGTTCTTGGGGATGTGGCTCAGTAGGTGGAATACTTATGCACAAGGCACTGGGTTCAATTCCTAGCATCACATAAACTGGACATGGTGGTGCACACCTATAGTCTCAGCACTCAGGATGTGGAGGCAGGGGAATCAGGAGTTAGAGGTCATTCTGGCCAGCCTGGAATACATGAAACCCTATTGACTCACCCCTGCTTGTAAATCTAGTTTCAGAAGATCTGTTGCCCTCTTCTTACCTTCTTGGGCACTTCATGCAACTGTGCACATTTACATAAAATAAAAATAAATAAATACAAGTTGTAATTTTGGTAGGAATGTGTGAAATATGTTGGCTAAACAGTAAACACTGCCGTGTTAACCATACCAAATCCTGTTACATGAACATGAGCTGTGTTTCATTCATGTAGATTTTTAGTTTCCCTCAATAATGTTTTCATTCTTTGTTTCTTTGTTGGATTTGGTCCTAGATACTTTATATTTTTAGCTGCTATTGTAAATGAGATTTATTTTCTTGATTTCAGTTAGGAGTAGTTATTGGTAGTGTATATAACTGTGTGTGTTGATTTTTTTTTCCTGAGACAGGGTTTCTTTGTGTAGCTTTGTGCCTTTCCTGGAACTTGCTTTGGAGACCAGGCTGGCCTCGAACTCACAGAGATCTGCCTGCCTCTGCCTCCCGGGTGCTGGATTAAAGGCATGCGTCACCACCGCCTGGCTATGTGTTGATTTTTGTATAGCTATCTTATATCTTGCCATGATCATAAAGCAGTGATTGGTTTTTGTGATTGGTTCTTGCATATGCTGTTAATTCACTTCTTTTTGTGGCTGAGTAGTGTTTGGTTTTTAAATCAGATTCCTGTTAAATGTCTGTAGTGTGCTTCTGAGTGCTAGCTGTATGACACAGGCTTTCACAAGCGGTTATGTACCAGCTCTTTTTAAAGCCTGTCATTGTCATTGATAAATACTGGGAATAGAATTGCTGGGTACATTGTGTTTAACTTTATGGATACTACAAAGCTTTGCAAAGTGCTTTTACTACTGTACACTCAACCAGCAATGAGTTTATTCTATTTTTGCCAACATTCCTAATGCCAGTCTTTTCAAGTAACAATTTCAGTAGAGATAAAATGATTGTATTGTTTCAATTTGCATTTATTTCACAGTTAAGGATATTGAGTTTGTTTAGTATTTATTGTCCATTGTTTTGCTTATTTTGAAGTTTTCAAGTCTCACTCTTTTTAATTGGGTGTTACCTTTGTGTGTTCTTTGCTGAGAATTTGAGCCATTTAGCACATAAGATTTTCTACCATTTTGTGATTGTTTGTAGTTGGAGTTTTCCTATCTAGCCCAGAGTCAGGACAAATCTCTCTCACCCGCCAGGCCCGTAGATGCTCAGACCCAACCAAGTAAACACACAGAAACTTACATTGTTTACAAACTGTATGGCCATGGCAGGCTTCTTATTATCTACTTCTTCTATCTTAAATTAACCCATTTCTATTCATCTATACTTTGCCACGTGGCTTGTGGCTTACCATTACCTTATGTCTTCTTTGTCATGGCGGTGGCTGGCAGCGTCTCTCTGCATTTGTCTTCTACTTCCCAGAATTCTCTTCTCTCCTTGTCCCGCCTATACTTCCTGCCTGGCTACTGGCCAAACAGCATTTTATTTATACAGATCAATATCCATAGCACTTCCCCTTTTCTTCTTTTTTTAAAGGATGGTTTTAACTTTTACATAGTAAAGTTACATATAACAAAACAATTATTAAGCAAGAATTACAGTTACAATATTAAGGAAGATATCCTATCTATCTTATATTTATGAGTCTGAGGTTTTTATATCTAACTTACCTTTTATCAAAGACCTCAGAAGGATATATTACCTGAGAAACGAGAGAAGGATACAAGCAACTTTCAGAAGTCTTGCAGGGTAGACAGAGTCAGCTGGCAGCCTGGACAGTCACCTAACGTTCCTTTGTAAAGTTGGGGCATTTGTCTTCAGCCCACAGGGCTAGAGTCTCTTGGTCACTTCTCTCAGTGTCCTGTAGAATGTCTGGCAGTTTCCTCTGTGAAGCAGGAACCTGAAGGACCATTTTGTTAAGCAAAGTTCAGTGGTCACCTTTCTATGGGTCCTGCATGTCCAGTTGATAAAGCAGTCCAGGCAAGAACAGTTTCTTGCCCAAATGGCTATTTTTGCCAAGGTGAAGATAAACTCCATATGAAGTGTCTTCAATGTCCATCCTCCTCTCTGAAGTAAATCCGGTGCTGCCAGGAGCAGACATGTCTCACTGTCCAGAAAGTCTAAATTTTAAAAATATTTTAAATGCCATATTCTGAAGGTCTTTGAAGTATTTGAAGATTACCTATCTATCTGAAATATCTCTATGTATACCTAGAAGACTTAACTAACATGGCTATGAGTATGATTATCATAGATGATTAATTATTAATCTATTTTTAATTATCCATTAAAATTTTAAATGAGCTATACAAACATAATACCTTAAACATGAGTAGAAATATACACACAGTATAACAAAATTAACTTTAAGATTGTATCAATAGACTAAAATCTATACCAATGTAAAACATTTTAAATGAGTTGTTGCTCTTTAGAAGTAAGTTCATTAATCTACCCTTTCATCTTATTATATCTATATCATATCCCCTTCTTTTCTTTAGAAAGTGGTCGCATTTATAATCCACCTGATTTAAATAAAAAATATTGGTTTTTCTCTGTCCCACACCAGAGGGCTCTTCTGATTTGGGACATAGGAATCTTTTAACCTTTTCTTTTAGTAATATGTCTGGGTTTAGAGAAGGAGTGAGCCAATTCCATCTCCAAAGCCAGCTTGATAATTTTGGGAATGTGGGCATAGTTTCTCTTACTACTTCCTGCTGGAGGGGGGCACTGTATCTTATGGGGACACAAAGAAAATTTTAGGATTATGGAGTAGTCCATGAGGGTAAACCTCTGAGCCAGTTGTCTTGAAACCATTCTGGATGTCAGATCATCTGGGCCATGGTGTCATCGGAGACCTTTTAGGTGGTCTTGGCTGATCAAACTTCATGTATCTTAATCTGGAACAAATCCACAGCCTCTGGCTTTCTGTGGAAACAAAAGCAGAGACTCTTTTCCAAAGCAACATATCCTTACATCCAAATTTTGAAGTCAAGGTATCTTTAAAATTTACATATTTGTTTAACTCAACAGCTTTTACGATCAAATCTTTTTTTGCAGTTAAAAATCTCAAAGACAAACAAACCAGACTCTCTGTGTAATATCCATCTTTGTAAGATTGAAATGCCGCTGTGGCTGCTGGCTCCGCCCACCTCAGCTTCCTAACATGGCGGTGGTACAGTTTACCATCAGCTCTGGGTCTGGAGCCATGTGCACCATCAACTATCAGAAGCAGTTCTATCTATGTATTTTTTTTTTAAACTAGCAAAGGCTAAATCCACCATGCAGCAGAGTAAAGTACCACTTGTAGACTCCTCATTTCTGCCACACTGCAGGTCAGATGCACACTCTAGGAACCCACCATAGTAGCTCAAACCTGCAGGCTGCCGCTAACTTGAGAGAGCCAACTAGGAAGCTGTTTTTAGCTCCATTTTAAAATCTTTTTTGTCAGGTTTTAGGTGAAAACTCTTGCCAGCAAGTTATCAGTACCTTACATCTTTCTTGTCATGGCGGCTGGCTTGCAGTCTCTCTCTGTCCCAGTCTCTACTTCCTGCCTGACTACTGGCCAATCAGCATTTTATTTATACAGATCAATATCCATAGCAATTGTTCATTTGTTGTTTAAGATTTTATTACTCTCCTGTCTCTGTCTGAGTGTGTGTGTGTGTGTGTGTGTGTGTGTGTGTGTGTGTGTGGTGTAGGTGAGGGCAGATGTGTGTACCACAGTACATGTGTGGTAGTCAGAAGACAGCTTTTAGGAGTTCACTCTTTCCTTCCACTGTGAGTTCCTGTGGGTCATGAGGCTGGCACAGCGAGTACTTACCCACTGAGCCATCTTACCAGCCTCTGTTCTTTTATTTGTAATGACACCTGACTTAGTTTCTTCTTTTGTTGCTGGGATAAAATACTCTGACGGTGTAATTTAGGGGGAAAGGATTCCTTTTAGCTCATAGTTCTATGTTTTGGTCCATTAGGATGGGGAAATTCAGGCTTCAGGAGATGTATCCACCAGAAGAGGAGAGCATTGAATGCAGACTTGTGCTCAGTCACTGTGTCCACACACCTAGCCTAGGCCCTAACTTGCAAGGAAGAGGTGTCTTTCCCCATCAATTGACATAGTTGGGACAGTCCCCTATAGATATGTCCAAGGCCCATCACCAGGTGATTTTAGAATCTGCCAGGTCCATAGTGACCAGTAGCCATGACTTTTTTTTCTTTTTTTTTAAATCTGTTTAAAACTAGTATTTAAGTCAACTTTTGATTTGTATGTGTGAATGATGAGTTTACTTTCTCCTTTTATTACTGCTAATAGTTTATATAATTTATTGTATATAGTAAATATGTCCTAATTAAAAATAAAAATTATCTGTTTAATACAGTTAGTATTTAGTCCATACATCTGTTTGCTTTGTTCCAACCTTCTGTAATAGTCACATGGTAACAGTGACCAGTGCCTTCTTATTTCAGATATTTAATGAAATTGCTTGAAGATACTAAATATTATAGTATCTATTATTTTGTGTAGATTTTTTAATAGTGTTGAAAATTATTTTTAGTACTTTTCATTTTGCAGTATGTACTGCATTTCTTTCAGATATCTATTAACATTATGTGGTTTCTCTAATTTGTTCTATAAGTGTGATGGCAGTTTGCTCAATTAAAAAGCCATTGACTTCCAGAGCAAGTCCCTTCTGGCTTGGGTGCTGTGAAGTTCACTCTTTGTAGTGGTTTTTTGTTTTATGATTTTTATATTTGTTTTCATAAGTGAGATTAGATTTTGTTCTTAATGTGCTACATTTATGTGAATTATTTATTGGTTTATGGTATTTAATGTAATAACTAGTCAGCATTGAACTCTTTACATTTCAAATATTTTATGGGCATTTGAAAAGCTTACTGCAACAGTTTATACCTACAAGGCCTTCACTCGGAGGTAGATTTTTATTTTTAGTAATGCTAAACATATTTCCATAATTATGGATAGAATCTGATTTCTTCCTAAAATGTCAATTAAAATTGTCTTACAAGAAACCCAACATTTTAATTATTTATACATAAGTTAATAATTATATGTAGTAATCTTGATATTAAACAAACTTTACATAAATAATTGTTATTCTGTGTAAAAGTAGGATAGCAACATTTCAGCTGAATGAAGAAGAAATGGATAACTTGTAACTGTGACATACACTATTATAATAGTCTGAATTTCCTATTTGTTTTCATTATAATAGTTTGGGTGTTTTATATTACTCCTGAACCTTCCTCTTACCCTTAAAAATACTTTGTTTAATGCTAAGGAAAACCCTGGCAATTTCTGGAAGGCAGCAGTCTCTCCCCAGCCCTGACCTCCTTTCAGAGCAAAATTGTTTTGTTTTTTGAATGCAGTTGCATCTTTTCAGTATTTTTATGTTTTTCTGGATCCCTTTTTCCATTGCTCCTTGTTGTCCTTTTGTGGTTCCAGCTATTTCGATAGGAAAAAAAAAAAATCATCAATGACGCTCTAGTTCTAAATTGATGGATACTGAACTCTCTGACATTTGATGTCCTGCTTAGAATCTTACTTTTCCCTTTATTTGTGATGACACTTACTCCTTAAACTTCAAACTCATAAATGTTCTAGGGCATTACTTGGGAAGGACTGCCATATATCCTGAACATAGGTTCATGCGGGTTTTTGTTTGTTTGATTTTGTTTCTTAATGAACCACATGATAGTAAGTCAGTGGGGCTTTTGTCTCTATCCCTAAACACTTGATAGTGTATTTGCTAAGAAATCAGGACACTTATTTGTAATGAGAAGATAGTTGTCAAACCAGGAGTATTAGCATTGACGCAACAGGACAGTCTAATTCGGGCTGCACCCAGAGTGTCTCGGCTCCCTCAACAACACTGTAGGCAGAGGCTGCTGTTCTCATTCAAAGTCGAGTGTCTGGTCCAGGATCATGTGTTATGTTCAGTGGTCACATCTCTGAGTTTTCTTTAATCTTGAGTATTTCCTCAGCTTTTCTTGGGGTTTCTTGACCACAATACTTTGAAGAGTATACGCCAGTTTGGGTTTCTTTTTCTTTCTTTCTTTTCTTTCTTTCTTTCTTTCTTTCTTTCTTTCTTTCTTTCTTTCTTTCTTCCTTCCTTCCTTCCTTCCTTCCTTCCTTCCTTCCTTCCTTCCTTTCCTTCCTTCCTTCCTTCCTTCCTTCCTTCTTTCCTTCCTTCCTTCCTTCCTTCCTTCCTTCCTTCTTTCTTTCTTTCTTTTTTTGAGATCCACCTGCCTCTACCTCCAGAGTGCTGGGATTAAAGGTGTGTGCCACCACCACCACCACCACCACCACCATCACCACCTAGTTTATAAGTGGGTTTTGGAAAAAGTCTGTCAATCTGAATTTGTTTCCTCGGGGTTAGTTTAAATTGTTGCTGTGGTATTTATCTCTTTGGCTAGAACATCCCAGCATTGATAATTCTATTATTCTCTACATCTTATGAGAGGCACATGATATCTCCCTGTACCAGTGTTGGCAGTGCTAAACCTTGATCAGTTTAAGATATTTGCTAAACTTTTTTATCGTACGTTAAAGATTTTCTAATTAATAGTTTGTAGGAGGGGACTCGAGAGATGGCTCTGCAGTTAAGAGCAGTGACTGCTATTCCAGAGGACCCAAGTTTGGTTCTCAGAACACACTGGGCAGCTCACAACCACCTGTAATTCCAGCTCCAGGGGATTCAACACCCTCTTCTGGACCCCACTGGTACTCACACATATGTCCACATACTCTCCCCAGTCTTAGTTAGGTTTGCTATTGCTGTGATGAGACACCATGACCAACAGCAACTTGAGGAGGATAGGGTTTATTTGACTTACACTTCCAAATCACTATTCATCACAAAGGAAGTCAGGACAGGAACTCCCATCAGGGGAGGATCCTGGAGGCAGGAACTGATGCAGAGGCCATGGAGTGTTGCTGCTCAGTGGTTTGTTGTTCAGCCTGCTTTCTTATAGAACCCAGGACCACCAGCCCAGGGGTCCACCACTCACAATGGACTGGGCTCTCTTCCATCAATCACTAATTAAGAAAATGCTCTACAGGCTTGCCTACAGCCCCAGTCTTGTGGAGGCATTTTCTCCATTGAGGTTCCCTCATCACATGACTATAGCTTGTGTTGAATTGGCATAAAATTAGCCAGCACAATTAATAAAAGTAAAATACAATACATTTATAGGAGGTACATCAAGTGTGGGAGCCCACAGAAGTTTCCTTGTGAGATGAGTTTGCCAGCCACAGCAGAGCTGCATACAGGGGTGATTTGACCACGGGCGAGGTCAGCAGGTGGTTGGAAGGGTCTGCACTTGGCTGTGCCTGGGTGGAGGTCTTTTGCTCCACCCCTTGGCATTCCTTTAAAAGCTCTTTAGCAGAGATAGTCAGGGCTCGATGGATAAGGATCCAGGCCCTTCCGAGCCTAGCCTGTGTTTCTGTCTGTCTCTCTCTAGCTATATTGCTATCTAATCTTCCCTGCTGCTCCTGCTCAAGAGTACCCTGGGGAAAGTGGGGGTGGGATGGCCCCCCACAATCAAGAATAATAAGTATAATACTCCTCACCAGCGTGTGCGCATGCGTGCGTGCGTGTGTGTGTGTGTGTGTGTGTGTGTGTGTGTGTGTGTGTGTGTGTGTGTTTGACTTGAGTCTCATATGAGTCTTTGCTTTTCCTTCTCAGTCTCCTTTGCTGCTTTCTGTGTTTTACTTTAGAATTATTCAACAAGGCTCCCTTTTCTCCTGTCTTATGAGTTACTTTGCATCATAGCTATTTGAATGATAACTCTGCTACCCGACTGAGCCTGGATCAGCTTTAACTCATTTTTGTGACCCTCAGGCTTCTCATAATTGTAAATGTGTGGGAATGCTAAACAGGTGTTTGAGTGAAAAAAAAAAAAAAGCAAAACTGTGCACAGCTCTATTAGTTATGCCAAGTTTTTACACTGGAAGGAGAAGACTTCTTTGAGTCTTGACTAACTGAATGATCAGATTTGTACAATGCTGGATGAATATTCTTGCCCCATTAACTCTAACCTGTGCATTTATTTATTTTTGTAACATTTTATTCTCTGTGAAACAGGCACATTTTAGCTGATGGCTCTTATAATTGCTCTGATCCATGTTTCAAGCATTCCATTGACCTCATTCTAGAGAGAGAGACAGGAAGAGCATCAAACTGCATTGAGACTCATTGAAGCATGGGGGACAGTTATTTCAATCAGTTCTGCCATGTGTGACATGATGGTGTTGGGCTGTTTAAAGGTGTTAATGGCAGACTGTTGAGATTTGGAAGTGTAACTTTAATTGACAGATCAGCTAGTTCCTGGGTTGTCTAACCCCACATGACAGACTGAGTATTGGTCTACCTCCAGTCATTGGCAGTTGCTTAATCTTAACTGTGAAGGGTAGGGAGTGTTCCATTTATCTTCAAGCTCAGGAGACTGTAGAACTCTGATGGTTCTCAATGTATTCTTTTTATTTCACTTACTTTTAAGAACAAAACCAAAAAGAGAAAACTAACACTTCTTTTCTTTATCAACAGGAGTGAAACCTCGTTCAGGTTGGGCTATAGATCCTTTTGGACATTCACCCACAATGGCTTATCTTCTAAAACGTGCTGGATTCTCACACATGCTCATCCAGAGGGTCCATTATTCAGTGAAAAAACACTTCTCTTTGCAAAAAACGTTGGAATTTTTTTGGAGACAAAATTGGGGTATGTACTATTTTAGAGACAGAATTGGGGTACATAGTATTTAATGAAAGCCAATGATTCCACTTGACTGAGCTGTATGGTCACAGGGGTTCTGAACTTACACCAGTGTGGGTGTCTTATTTATTGCTATGAAGAGACACCAAGACCAAGACAACTTATAAAGGAAAATGTTTGCTGGGACTCATGGTTCTAGAGGGTTAGAATTCATGATCATCATGGTGCAGGGCATGATATCAGGTGCTGACATGGTCCTGGTGCCATAGCTGAGAACTTCTATCTTGAGATATAATCACAAAACAGAGAGCCCGCTGGAATGGTGTTGGCTTTTGAAACCTCCGTTTCACCCCTAGGGACAAATTTCTTCCAACACTACCACACCTCTTCCAATAAGGCCACACCTTCTAATCCTTCCCAGAAAGGTCCACCCACTGGACCAAGTATTCAAATATATGAGCCTATGAGGGCACTCTCATCCAAAGCACCACACTACAGTGGGTGTTATTTACAGTACAGTGCAAGATCATCAGACTGCTTAAAGATAGTTTTTGTTATAGGACAATTATTTTCCATTGATTTGTGTCAAGATTCTTATAAACATTGACATCAATTCATGTTTGGAAAATTGTAAAGTTGTTTATATGACCAACAGAAGCAAATACGGTCTTGTGGAGAAAAGCACTGTGTTCTCAGAAAGTAGAGCATGCCTTAGAAGTTACACAGTTGCATGTCTCCACCCAGCTAGTGTTCCTACCTTCTGTCTTCTCTCTGCGTCTTATAAGAAGTTCCCTTGAACAGACCTTGATCCTGTCCTCCCAGGGAGTCCTCTCTCTTCCTATCTGTGTGCAGACAAATGGAAGCAAATTTTCCCCAGCTTTTTTCTGGAGGAGACTGGGTTGAGGCCTCATGGAAGGTCTTTGCCTCTAACAACCCCCACTGAATAAGAACATCTTAATTTGTATGTTATTTCGTTTTTATTTTTGAGATTATAATACAATTGAAACATGTCTTCCTTTTTCCTTCCTCCTTCCAGACCCTTCCATATACCCTGCTTGCTCTCTTTCAAATTAATGTTATCTTTTTTCATTAATTGTTATCACATACATGTATTTCTAAATATAACTTGCACAATCTGTACACCATTACTTGTATGCGTGTTTTCAGGGCTGACCATTTGGTACTGAATAACCAATGGTGTGCTCTTCCTTGGGAAGACTATTTCTTCCGCTCTCGGCATTCCTTGGCTGTGTGTAGCTCTTTGTATCGGGGTTTCAGGCCTCTTGGCCTTTCCCCATCCACTTTTGCACGTCCGCTGGTCTCCTCCCTGCTCAGATCACCTTTGGGAAGTCGAGGTGCTTAGACGCTGTGGGAGTAGCTTTTGACGGTAGTCCAGGCACTCTCACAGCGAGCTCTCTGCTCTTCTGACTCTTCCATTCTTCACCCTTCTTCCACAGTAACCCCTGAGCCTTAGTAGCTGCAGGACTGTTTCCTCACTGTTTCCAAAGGGACTGGGCTCCACAGCTCTGTGTGTTGATTGGTTATCATTTTCTGTACTAATCGCTGTTGCAAAGTGAAGTTTTCTTAAGGAGGAGTGAAGACAAACCCTACCAGTGAGCGTAAGGACTAATGTTTAGATTGTTGTTAGGAGTTATGCCGCTTCAGTCAAGTAGGGGATATAGATTCTCTTCAGTAACCATCATTTCACTAGAGTGAGTAGTTAGCTAGCTTTCTAGTACCAGACATGGTCTCCCTCTTCTGAGTGGGACTTAAGTCCAATTAGAGAGCTGTTGGCTGCTAAGGTCTGCATGCCACTTCCGGTTCTTAACCATGCCGGTCCCTGGTGTAGTTCGCAGACATCCTAGCTGGGTGGGACTGTGGTTGCCTCCCTCCTTTGGAAGCTTGCATGGCACTTCTGGTACTGTTGAAAGCTAGTCCTCAGGGAGGGGTCTTTCAGGTCAGTTCCAGCATAGGGAGCTCTGGCCTTGTTTTTGAAAGACATGAGGTCTTCTTCGACAGGGACTTACCTTCTGCCTCTGGGGACAATTAAGGGCACTAATATAGGCCTGTGTGTTTTTTGGGAGTCTCATGGACAGCCCTGGCCAACAACTCCAAAGAGGGCTTTTCCTGTCTTGTATATATATATTTTTTATTGTTGTTGTTGTTAGGGGGTCTTTGGCTCTTGGAGAGTTGGCACTGTTAGCCTCAGTGAGCTAAGTTCTCTAAAATTATTTACATACATTTATACACAAGATCACATGTATTACAGGGATTTTTTTAAAAAAGGTAGTTAATGGTATGATGTGAATCCATCTGACCGTGGACTTTTTAGCTAGAAGCCTGTTTCTGTTTGCTTATTTATTGGGTCTGTTTATGTTGTTAACTTCTTGGTTTAAATTTGGTGGTTTCCCTAACTATAGAAAAAGCATCCATTTCTGTTAGGTTTTCCAGCTTAATAGAGTTCAGGTCTTTAGGATTTTCCCATGTAATATTGTGAGTTTTGTTGGTGTCTATTAAAACGTTTCCGTGTTCATTTCTGACTGTTAACTTGACCTTCTCTTTCTTTTGGTTAGTTGGGCTAAGGGTTTGTCAATCTTGTTTATGGATCAGTTAGAGATTTGTTGATTCTCTGTTTTCTTTCTTTCTGTGTCACAGATTTCTCCTCTGATTTTGATTATTTCTTGTTGTCGACTGGGTTTGGATTTGATTTACTCATGCTTTTCTATCTTTTTGAGTCCCATCATTAAGCTGTTTATTTGTGCTTCTCCTGATTTATTGATTTATTGATTTTCTTTTTCAGCTTTTTGAGACAGGGTTTATCTATGTAGCTTTGGAGCCTGTCCTGGCACTTGTTCTGTAGACTAGGTTGGCCTCGAACTCACAGAGGTCCTCCTTCCTCTGTCTCCTCAATGCTGGGATTAAATGTGTGCAGCTGAAGTTTTCCTGGTCCTGTCTGGCCCACGGTCAGGACAACTCTCTCTTACCCACCAGTCCTACAGCTGCTCAGACCCAAGTAAACTCATTGAGACTTATATTGTTTACAAACTGTGTGGCTGTGGCAGGCTTTTTGCTATCTAGTTCTTCTATCTTAAGTTAACCCATTTCTGTAAATCTATACCTTGTCACTTGGCTTACTGGTATCTTTACATTTTACATCTCATCGTGGTGACCCTCTTGTTCTCAGAATTCTTCTCTTTCTTTGTCCCACCTATACTTCCTGCCTGACTACTGGCCAATTAACACTTTATTTATTAACCAATCAAAGCAACACATTCACAGCATACAGATATCCACAGCAAAGGTGTGCATCATCACCTCGCACTGAGTTATTTTTAATCTCTGTGTGTGTGTGTGTGTGTGTGTGTGTGTGTGTGTGTGTGTGTGTTTTAAAGAAATGGAAGCTTAGCTTTGTGAAGATATTTGGGGAAGTTTGAACTTGGTCATGTGTAGTTCCTGAAGTTGGAGCTTCTGCCCCAGTACAGTGCAGCTGAGTCTGACTTCCATGCTGAGATATTGTTGCTGAGAGGCTGTGAGGAGGCCACCGACTACCTCACTCTTGGTTCCGGAGTTGTCTGTGCCCAAGTGTTTAGGAAAAGAAATTGTTTCTGCATCTAGAAAAAACCTTCTCCATATGTGTTCCTGTGCTTCAAGGAACATAATTAGTTATGTTAGCTATCGTCCATCTGTCTGCCCATCTACCCATCCATCCATCTTTTTCTTTTCTTTTTTTCTTTTCCTTTCTTTCCTTCTTTCCCTTCCTTCCTTCCTTCCTTCTTTCCTTCCTTCCTTCCTTCCTTCCTTCCTTCCTTCCTTTCCTTCCTTCCTTCCTTCCTTCCTTCCTTTCCTTTCTTTCTTTCTTTCTTTCTTTCTTTCTTTCTTTCTCTTTCTCTCTTTCTCTCTCTCTCTCTCTCTCTCTCTCTCTCTCTCTGGAAAAACTCACCATGCAGGGAGGCCCAGAATTTACAGGGTGTTACATTATGTATGGTGTGACACTATACATCTTAATCTGAAAAACAAAGAATTAATTTGAAGAAGCTTTGCTTAAATAATTGGCATGTTTCAAGTTGCTTAGAATTATAAGTAGGCAAGAAATTATTGAGTAGTTTTATATGTTTATGACAGCTAGTGCAGAATATAGAAAATATCCTGTATATAAGGAAATTATATTCTGATTAGTACAATATAGACACAACCAGATGCAGGAGATTGAACTATGTAAAGGAAGCTGCCGAATGGTGGGTGTTAGGAAACGTACAAGGTCCATGTCTTGATCAGAAGAAGAACATTGGAGGTTATTACCACCACTTTTGGGACTTGTGACAACAGGCTGTATGCCTGCATCAAGCATCAGTGACCATTGTCCTTGGCGTCACACTTGGGGGTGACACTTGCAGGGCATAGCACAGAAACACAGGTTTTTGAATAGTTTAAAATTTTGCCAAAGAAGTGGTTAAAACTGGTTAGGACTTCTCTGATAGGCTTGAGAATGTGGCTTCTTGAAAGATGTTTTCAAATTATGTGGAGCTTGTGTGTGTGTGTTTTATTCATTAATAAAGTAGTTATTTTCATTGTTAAAAATGTGTTGATTGTTTTGTCTTTATTAAAGAAACAATACTCATTTGTAGAAGCTGGAAATACACACATACATAAAAGGCTATTAAAGCATAGCACCATACTCGCAAACCTCTAGTCCACCTGGAGGTCTGCTTCTGACTGTTCAGGGCAGTAGTCTCATGCTGACATCCAGGTCTTAACTAAAGCACAAGCCTCTCTCAGTAGCTAGCTCTCCTTAAATTTCCATATTCTTTTGGTTTGCTTTGATTTTTGAATTGGAAATTCCCCTTTTCTGTGTACCTTTTGTGATGGAAAATGCCACTGACTCATTCCTGGGGACCAGCAGGAGCCACTCCAGGAACTTGGCTGTGTTCTTCTTTCCCTCCTGCTGTAGGAAGCTGGCCTTCTTCCAGGGACCCCTTCCCCAGCTCCTCACCCCTTCCCCCCCCTCCCCCCCCCCCCACCTCACCCCCTCGCCCTCCTCACCCACCCTTTCTTCTTTGTTTCTTGAGCTCTCCTCTTACTCCTTTTTCTCACCCAGCCTCTCTGGCTGATGTAGCTGTCACAGTGTGTCCCTAGGAACAGATATAGCAGAAGCTGGCAGCCTGGGGTAGCCAAGGTCATGATTTTGCATGAGCCAGCTGTAACTCTGACTTTTGCTCAGGTTGTATCCTCCAGGTCAGCAATTGCTGGTTCATCAGGGACTTTTCTATTTCAGTTCTAGTAGGTAGAAGAGGTGAATGAGGGTGAGCTATAGATCTTCCTTCAGCTGTGGCTGCGAAATGCTTCTGGGGTATAAAAATGACTGCTGATTGAGGGCACAACTTTCCTTACCTAGATTTGTATAAAGTAATGGCATTTGAACAGTTCTGGGGAGAAACAATTTGGTGAACAGAACTATGTTGACTTTTTGTTTTAGATCTTGGATCTGTCACAGACATTCTGTGCCACATGATGCCCTTCTACAGCTACGATATCCCTCACACTTGTGGACCTGACCCTAAAGTATGCTGTCAGTTTGATTTCAGACGGCTTCCTGGAGGCAGATATGGCTGTCCCTGGGGAGTCCCACCAGAAGCAATATCTCCTGGAAATGTGCAAAGCAGGTATAAAAATACGTGTTTTGTAAGACACGAAGAACACTGTGGCTACTCTGAGTTGTTGAAGGATTGAATAAGTAGGTGTTGGCAGCCTACATTATCCTCACTCAAAGTTATTCATTCAAACCAGATCTAAAGCAACTTCGAAATGCCAGCACCTGGACCATACCTTTAGGTGTTATAATTTAATGGCAAGTGAACAGTGGTAGATCAATGTACAATGGCTAACCTATAGTATGCTGTTATTACCATCTCCTTTATACTTATTATAAAAGCTTTCTACTGTGTTTGATTGATTTCATATACTTCTGTTGATAATAAGACTTTTGGTCCCCATTGTACAAATTGATAAGAAAAGCAGCACAACTGTAGAAACACATTTATTGAAATGGAGCGCATGAAGAGTATAATTATCTCTTACCTTAATAACAATTTCAGTAATGGTGACTATGCACAGCTCGGAGGAATACACATCTTTGCGTCTTTCTGATGTTTTTGACTTATAGAAGACTAATTAGAATGATTTATATTTAAATACATGTGAATAAAAGTCACAAGGATGGACCAATTCTTTAGAAAGCAATGCACCAAGTGAAGGAAACTTCTCATTTCAAGTTACCTCTAGTTTCTTACTTTGAGCCTTATAAAGTTCAGTTCTCACACTTAAAATGAGAGGTGTGTAGTATATTAGTATATTATGTGTATATATTTCTTATATGTGTATGTATATATGTGTCAGAAATAGAGGTTGTGAATTTGAGAGAGATCAAGGGGGAGGTTTCGTAGGTTTGGTTGAGTAACTTTTTAAGTAAACGGATATGGTAGTACATACGCCAGGAGGGAATTCTATTTATGTGTGCTTAATCTCATAAATTAGGATTTAGGTAGTATCATATCTATGTATTTGAAAATTACTTTTAAAAATGTGTAGTTTAGTAAAATGGCAGTTACAGGGTTTCCTATATGTTTAGGATAAACACACACAGGTCATTCATACATACACATATTCACATACAAACACACACACACACACACACACACACACACACACACAGGCACAGATCAACAATTAAAGAAATAGAAGCCATGAATTTAAGAGAGAGCAAGGGAGCAGTTTTATGGGAAAGGTTAGAGGGAGGAAAATGAAGGGGGAAATAATATAATAATATAATTATATTTTAATTTCAAAAATTGAAAGAATTTTTTAAAATATTTGGAAGGAAGAAAGTGATACTGGGTCATTTTACCTTGATGGAGTCCTTGATGGCTCACAGCCAGTGTAAGCATGCATCATTGTAACAGGCCTGGGGCAGCCTTCTTGAGTCTATGAAGCTCTGTTTTGTCAGATTCTCACTTGAGTTGTGATACTGACTAGGTCTAGGGTACCTCCAGGAGAGGTTGGTCAGGCCTTTGAGAATGAGCTTGTGCTGTATTTTGTTGTGAGCTGTTTTTTTCTTTTGGGTGGCTACCACCCAGCTCCCAAATAAATCATACATGAAGTCTCATTCTTAATTATAAATGTCCGGCCTTAGCTTGGCTTGATTCTAGCCAGCTTTCCTTAACTTTAAATTATCCCATTTACCTTTTACCTTTTTCTATTTTTGTATACCTTTGTTTCTTATGTGGTGGCTTGCTGTGTAGCCGGGTGGCTGGCCCCTGATGTCCTCCTCCTTCTCTGGCTACTTCTTTCTAAGGTTTCTCCTTCTATTCATTCTTTCTGCCTGCCAGCCCTACCCATCCTTTCTCCTGCCTTGCTATTGGTCATTCAGCTCTTTACTAGACCATCAGGTGTTTTACACAGGCACAGTAACACAGCTTCACAGAGTTAAACAAATGCAACATAAACAAAAGTAACACACCTTCAAATCACATTCCCCAACAGTGTTTACCAGAGGCTGTAGTGGGAAGAGAAGACTGGGATGAGTGATGCCGACCTATCCAGGTAGCAAGCAGTTGTATGTACAGGTGCTCACAGTGTCTCAGGCTAGCCAGATACTTCAGCTGGGGAGGTCCCCTTTGGTCTCTTGGTGCCACTGAAGGTACCTGTTGGAGGAGGGTGTATTATTAGGGACAAAACACATTTTGTGTAATTGTATTGCTGTGTAACCTTTCACACATTGTCCCTCAAAAAATATACCTACTTCTGAGTTCCCGTGATTCTCAAGTTACTTCCAGGTTCCTCAGGGGATGTGGGAAAATGATCTATGTAATACTTGTGTAGAGTTTTAAAAACTTTTTGAAATGTGAACTCTGCTGGTTACTTAATATCCACATACCATCTTTTTTATTTTTTAAATTTGGTCATAAGAAGAAATCAAATATAGGCATGCCAGCTAGCTCAGTGACATCTTTCCCCCTATTCAATTAGCTAAAGACAACTAGACTTAATTGTAATAGACAGGTGCCATCTTTTGATAGTTTTGGTTCATTGCCTTTCTCCAATTTGCAAAAGAGGAAATAGCATCCACCAGTTTAAGTTTTGACCTATTGTTGTATTTTAGATTGCCTGTTTTCATTGAATATCAGATAACCTTAGAGTTATGGAAATAGTTGACATTTTTCGGCATGGAGTAAGTCACAAGCAAATAGTAGCTACATGCCTTCAAATGTGGTGCTGGCCAGTTAGTTGTTCAGTCATCCATCCATCTCCTGAGTATCTACTACATGCTGTGAGGGATAAAGTAGTGCCTGGTTCTTCTCAACTGGGCTCACAGGTTATGAAGGAAAAGGAAAAGACATGCCAATATTCATATTGTCTTTCCTCTCTGTTATAAGCCATGAATATTTAAACTTTGTTTCATCTATTAGTCAACCTTTTTTTTTTCCTTTTTTTTTTTTTTTAAATTATGGCTGCCTCAGCAATACAGTTGGGTGCTTATCCATAGTACATATTTTATCTATTATTATATTTTCTTTTCATTTCTTTTTCTGGAGAGGAAGTTCTGTTTATATGTGTTTAATATCACTGTTCATGAATTTATAAGTTATTAATCTAAAAGTATTTTTAGGAAATGTGAATGTTACGGACTTGGTAATAAAGATTAAATATTTCACCAAATGATAATCTCAGAAAACTAAGAATTATATATTATATGTGATCACTATGGTTATATTTTACTTATCAAGCTACTAAATTATTGCTAAAGTTTCATTTGCAAAGCAGTTTCAGACACTATAAATTTCAGAAAGTCCATATGGGATTCTAAGTTTAATTAAATGTTATTTTTCATAAGTAACTTCTTATTGATGTTCTTTGAGGTACCTTCATAAGTTTTATATTGGGAATTGGAATTTACTTTTGGATAATCTTTGAAGTGAAAATTGGAATATTCGGCAACAAATCATCCTTATCATTTAAACACTAGTTTCCTGAGCTTTAACTTCCTGCACACTGAATGACTCAGGGGTCATGTACTTGTTTAATTTCATTTCATGAGCCTATCGTCTTGTTTTCTCAATGGTGCCCCAACTCAGCACTGCCCAAAGGTGTGTCTCCAGAATCAGACTGAATCTGAAGCCTGAAAGCTGTTGGCATCCGCACGTTGTGTTTGGCTGGTTTTGGGAGTCATGGTTCAAAGCCCAAGAGGGTGGAAACCAGAATGGCTAGTTCAGCTCCTAAGCATGAGCTCTTGATCAAAAGGGCGGTGTGACAGTGATGAGGTGTTGAGGGCAGGTGTGCAGTGGGTGGGGGCTCCTTTGGAAAAGAAAACATAAAATTCCATAAAATATTATAGGTTATGATTTATACCTTTTAATCGCTTTCAAAGTTTGCTTTCTTCTGTTTTACCAGACTATTAGAAATTTTTTTATTAAGTTTGAAAGTGGAATATTAAAGTAGAGCAAAGCTCAGTACTGATATATAGTTGAAAAACCTGATGTCTTTCTGTACGAGACTGTGTGCTGTCTGGGTGTCTAATGCTGTGGCAAGGAAGGGGGTTGATTCCAGGATGATGTCAGTATCTCAGTTCGCTGTGATTTCTCAAAGGAACATCTCTTGGAAAACTGTGTGGTTTCCTACAATAAGAATTTGTGGCCATTTAAAATAGACATTAAGTGATGGGGAAAGTCTATCTTATAAATCTCACTTTATCTAATTTTTTAAAATCAGTGATGTTTTTTCATACAAAACATGTTTGAATTCCTAGTTGCCTTTTTACTGAGCTACAGTGTCAGCTTTTTCCTGGTGTAATTTTTCACATTTCCCCCTTTCTTTCACAGGGCTCAAATGCTACTAGATCAGTACCGAAAAAAGTCCAAACTGTTCCGAACTAAAGTTCTCCTGGCTCCTCTGGGAGACGACTTCCGGTTCAGTGAATACACAGAGTGGGATCTGCAGTATAGAAATTATGAGCAACTATTTAATTACATGAATTCTCAGCCCCACCTTAAAGTGAAGGTAATGAGAGGGCCTTGATGATGTCTCTGAAGTGGAACCTTCATCCTTAAATGAGGCTCCAGCACAACATCCAGGATCTCTGTCCTACATCCCTGGAACTTGCCCTGACCCACAAATACAAATTTACCATATACTGTGAATCTGTTTCTGGAAGTCATCCTTTCTCCCCATGTGAGGACATCTAGTGCTTAGAGGGGTTAAAGGGGTTACTTTTATGTGATTAAAATAATGTGTACCTACTAAGTCATGGTCTCTCTTTTGGGGATGTCCGCTTTATTTATAGCATGGAAAGCTTATTGTTTTCTTCTGGCAGTTGCATCCTGTGATTTAGTGATGTGACCGGCTGTTAGAAATGAGCTGTCATGGATTTTACAAGTGTTCAGAGAATACTCTTGCATTTTCCCTAAGTGAGAAGATCTTCAAAATAATCATTTGCTTGTGATTTTTACTGTTTTTTTTTTTAACTTATGGAAAATTTAAAAATGTTCTGGAAAGAGCAGAGGCAGCTAGCTGCCTTCTCTTCAGTGCTATAGCTCAGTCCCAACACTCATCAACTCATGGCCACTCTTGTTTTTGATGTGTCCTCTGGCATCCTTTGGGAGCAAATCTCAGGTGCCATGTTTCATCTGTAACATTTTTAGAGTGTTATCTCTAAATGATAAGAATTCTGTTTAAAGCTATAATCATAGTTTTATTATCATACCAGAAATTAGCAATTATATAGTAACATGAATCTGGAGAGGCTGGAATTTCCTCAGTCTTTACTTAAGACAAGTTTCAATTTGAATAGATATTATATGTGGTCAGCAAAGTCTTGTTTCAAATGCATCTTAGAGACCATATGTAAGGAAGTTCAATGTGTTTGCTATAGTCATATATCCACCCACAGCACAGTAGCTCTGTGGGAGGAAGTGCTGTCTCTCCGTAGAGAGTTTTAAAAATTCATAATCGATCATAGTTTATGTGGCAAGAATTTAAGTTCTTTAAGTAAATTTCTATAATACCATGTAAATGAATTTTTTTAAATGTGTTTGCCTTGCATGTATGTCTGTGTGAGGGTGTCAGGTCTCCTGGAAATGGAGTTATAAAGAGTCGTGAGTTGCCATGTGAGTACTGGGAATTGAACCTGGATCCTCTAGAAGAGCAGCCAGTGCTCTTAACCTCAGAGCCAGCTCTCCAGCCCTCAAATAAATTAAAACAAAAACAAAAACAAAAAACCAAAACTATTCCAAATATTTACAATTATTTTTGCAAGGGTATGATGTTGAGCAAAGGAAATGTGTTTAAGTAAGTCTGTATCCTCAAAAGTGAGGCTGTACATAATGAGAGAAGGGTGTATGAAGATACCTTACTTTTAAATGCATCATTTTTGTTTTTATTTGCTTGTTTGTTTCTTTTGTATGTATGGGTGTGGAGGCAAAAGGTTCACATTGAGTACCTTCCCTGATTATTCCTCACCTGATTATTTGAGGCTGAGTCTCTCACTAAACCTGGAATTTATGTATGTGGCACCTGCCTGACCATTGAGCTCCAATGATCCACCTGTCTTACCTTCCTAGTGCTGGTACATAGGTGCATACTACTGTGTATGGCTTTCTAATGTGTGTGCTGGCGATCCAGACTCAGGTCCTCATGCTTTGTGGCAAGCACTTTCTTTGTCCACTGAGCATCTCCCCAGCCCTCTAAATGCATCTTATTTGGGAATGATTTCTAGTCTAGTTTCATACTTGACCCCTAAAGAATTAGGTCATAATTTTATTATTTTCCCTTTTCTTGTATGCTCATTAAAACAAGTTTAAGAATAATTTAATGAAGTATTATATACAGAAAATTGTATAAGCTCTAAGTATGCAGAGAATTTTTTTTTTTTAAGCTTAAAAGACTCCTTTGTAAGCGTCACCCATCATCAAGCTTAGGACTCACACCCAAAAGCAGCTTCTTGGGGCCCCTCCCACCTAGCACCAGCTGCTTTGGAAACACCCTGAGTTCTCACTACCATCCCTTGTTCTTGAGTTTCTGAGGACAGAATCACAAGTTTCTGCCTGTTCTCTTTTAGATGACGTTTGAGTCTCAACCGCCCTCTTCATTCCTTTTGAAAAAGTTACTTCTTTTATTTTTCGAGATTAGAATTACATCATTCCTCCTTCCTTTTTTTTCCCTTCAGACCTTCCTATATACTCATCCTTGCCTTTTCAGATTCATGACCCCTTTTTAAAATTAATTGTTGGTATATAAATGTATGTTTATGTATACATATAGCTCCTTAAATGTCGTCCGCTTAGTCTGTATAATGTTACTTGTATAGTTTCCAGGCTGCCCATTTGGTATGGAAGGTAGTGACCATAGGTATTGGAAGACTATTTGGTTCCTCTCAGCTTTTGTTAACTGCCTGTCATTCTTTGTGTGGATTCTTTTCCCATCCACTTTGCGTGTTTTGTTGTCCTTCGTTCAGCTCATGTTCAAGCAGTCATGTTGATGAGACTTCGTATTACCAGAATTGGTTTTTCTAGTATTTTTATTCTTTTGAAAATTGTTTTTATTTTATATGTATGGATGTTGCATTGTACATCTGTGTACTACATGAATGAAATGCTCTAGGAGGCCAGAAGAGGGTGCCAGAATCCCCTGGAACTGGAGTTACAGAAGGTTGTGAGCTGCCATGTCTGTGTTGGGAACTGAACCCAAGTCCTCTAGAAGGGCAGCCAGTGTTCTAACCAATGGCCATCTCTCCACACCCCACCTCCTATTTGCATCCTTCTAATAGATGTGTTAGGCATTTTTTTTTTTTTTTCTGTGTGGCAGATGCCAAAGAGAAACATCTTAAACATGGGGAGGATTTCTCATGGCTCACAGTTTCAGACATCTTGGTTCCTTGTCCCTGTGTTTCTGGCCTAATGAGGCAACTACACATCGTGGTTGGAGGGCATAGTAGAGGGATACTGAGGGTTCCAGTTCTGCCTTGAAGAGCAGCACACCCCATGAGCTGCTTCCTCTGCAAAGTTCCTAAAGAGTCAGTCACCTGCTACTGTACCACCAAATAACCCAGTGTTTAAGCTGAACCTTTGGGCAACTCTAGAGCCAAACCATAGTAATAGACGTGCTTGTTCAGTTTTCCTTTCCCTGGACACAAGTCGGTTGCTCTCGTGTCTTCTTCTCTTTTAGTGTATGTTTATTGCACTATATAGTCAATTTCTCTGTGGTGTTTTCGTATATGTCGGGTATTGTGTTCATGTTAGCATACTAATCCCTGCTTCTTCTTCATGAGAGTCTCTTTCTACTCTTTGCTAACCCCCTTTCTAGTTCCATTTTTTTTTTTCCTTTCAGAGTCCACACAGGAGAGAGAACATTATAGTTGTTTTTCTGACTTTCTGAGTCAGAATGATTTCATTTATCAGGATGATCTCCAGGTCCACCCATTTGACCGTGTCCAGTATGGTTGTTGATGATGTCAATCCTCTTCTTCCTTCTCCTCCTTTTTCATGGCTGAGTAATAATCCATTGTGTGTATGTGCCACATACCCTTTTCCATTTATCTAGAACTTGGCTCTTGGAAATGGTACTGCAACAAACATGAGCATACAGGTATCTGCATTGTACCCTGCCTTATCCCTCCAGATTAAACTTAGTGTGTTTCATATTTAGCTCCACAGTCATATCTGGAATAGAGTGCAGTGAATGGTGTGAGGCTGGGATCAAGAGAGAGTTTTACCTATGACAGTGGTTCTCAACCTCCTAATGCTGTGACCCTTTAGTACAGCTCATGTTGTGGTACCCCTTTACCATAACACTATTTTTGTTGCTACTTCATAACTGTAATTTTCTGCTGTTATGAATCTAATGTAAACATCTGTGTTTTCTGATGGTCTTAGGCGACTCCTGTAGAAGGGTCGTTCAGCCCGCAAAGGGGTCGTGACTCACAGGTTGAGAATCATTGGCCTGTGAGGATACGAAGGGCATAGTCTTTTGTAGTTCTGTATATGTCTAGGTAAACATTTTAATTTTTACAAAACAAACAAAAAACCTGCCCAAAACTTTGCTCTCTTGTTAGAATTGTATCATGTCTGTGGTTCTGGATGAATGCAGTCAACTTTTTGAAATCATGAATTTGATATATTCTATGTATAAAATGCCATTGGGCTTTATAGTTTAACATGATATCTAGTAACCTTGTAATAAATTTGTTTGTTGACTTTAGTTGTGTGTGGATGTTAGCTGCTTGTGGTTGCGTTTGTTGGAACCCCTTCGTCAGATCGAGACCCTCCTCCTGATGTTCCTCATTTTCATTGTTTCTCATGTTTTTTTCGTGACTAGCTGTTGAGGTCTTTCAGTCGTCCTTCTTGTGTGTCCTCTGCTAGGTCTTCATGTCTCATGCAGTGAGTGGCCAAGGCCTCCTGTGGAGTGTGGTGGATACACAGCCCTCCCCATGTCCTGTATCTTACAGTATTCTTGTGTGGTCTCAGTCTGTTTCTTCAGCTTTGGCGGGTCTTTGGTACCAGCCTTGCAGGTCTTGTCATTCCCGCTGCTTACTTCTGCTCAGTTCAGAAGCGGTCCACTTTGTGAATGGCCTGTTCTGAAAGCCTCTCCATTCTCTCACAGGAATAGAGGTCAGGAGAAGTATGATATGTGAGAGACCTTGTGGCTAAAAATGTTATCAGATTTTAGAGCATTTTGTACTTTTCAAATTTTTACTACTGTCCTGTCTAAGACTCTTTGAATTCTTCAACACTTTGTAGGTTTTTGGGTCTATAGACTTGTAGATCTAAATAGTTCTTTAAATTGCTTAGGTAGGCACGTTTTCTCTTCATTAAATGGAGGCTGGGGTACAAGTCAGAGGAGGAGTCAGTGGCATCCTCCACTCCCCACATTTCACTCCTGAGTGTACCAGAGTCAGGGACACCATCCACCCCCCATGCTGAGTGTACCCGGCACCCTCCACTCTCCATGTTTCACTCAGGAATGTAACCTTTGTGTTATATCAACCAGGAAACTCTTCCTAAATGCTTACTGATTTTCCTTTCTGTGTAAGAAGTAATCACTTTAAGATATAAATGAGTAATTAAAATACAACTCTTTTAAACTTCATTTCCTAGATTCAGTTTGGAACTTTGTCTGATTATTTTGATGCCCTGGAAAAAGCAGGGGCAAAGGAGAAGAAGGGGGGCCAGCCCCTGTTCCCTGTCGTGAGTGGAGACTTCTTCACTTACGCTGACCGAGATGATCATTATTGGAGTGGCTACTTCACATCCAGACCTTTCTACAAACGAATGGATCGAATCATGGAATCTCGTTTAAGGTACTAGACCTTGAAAAACTTGGTTTGTTTATTCTTTTACCTCACCATTTTTGTAAAACGTCTGGAGAGAGGCCTTGGCGGGTGGAGCCACGGCCGAAAGTCACTCACACCATGCAGACATGGCACTCAAGGGAAAAGTTTTATTAAGGGAGGAAGGAAGGGGTAAAACGGGTCGAGACAAGGACTGGATGTCTGGTTGACTGAGATTTGAGGTAGGGAAAGTGGGGGGTGTCTACTTCCTAAGTGCCTTAAAAGAGCATCTCCTGACAGAGAACCAAAGTTTCAAAGGCATGGGGGTAAATGACCTGAAACAGAAAAGGGGTTAATCTCATATTTGTCTCTAGGAACTTACACCTTGTATTCTCTCCCAACTGCTGAGTCAGAGAGCTTTCCTTCCATTCCACCAGCTCTGTGGTGTGTGGATGGACTACAGTGACGGGTTCACTGTTAATGCTCCTGAGAGCTTTCTGTTCTCATGAACACTGAGAGGAAACTGAGAGTCTCGCGTCCCTGGTCAGCCATCATGTAAATGGAAGGATCATTTTTCCATTAATATAATAGATGTTACTTCATCTAAGTCAACAAGAGGTTGAAACAATATTTCAGAAATTAATATCCATGACTCTTGGTGTCATGAAGTAAATAGAATAGTAAGGATGAGAACATCGTGGGGACAGCAGAGTCAAAACTTCTGTTTCCCTAAAATAGGGCAAAATGCATGTTGCAGGTACATACTTCCAGTTCCCTTAGGCCCTTTGGCTATTTTTTTTTTTTTTAGTTCTATATTCTATTTGATCCTTCGGGTATATTCTAAAAATATTTCAACAGACTATAGGAAGGATGAAAACAGAGAACTGTTTAAGCACTATCTTGAAAAAGTCAAAATTAACAAAACAATGCAGATAGAACAGGTACAAGCATGCAAATGCTTTTTTACATGCAAATTATATTTAAACAGAAAGACATCTCAAGAGGCTATGAACTCAGGCCTCAAATCTAACAAAGATTTATCAAGCACTGTGCTACTGCACTTAGAGACCTGTACTAAATTACCTCAGCTTTGCTAGTTTTCAGAATCTCCAGTCCTACCAGTCAGCAATTTAAAAAAAAAAAACAAAAAGAAATAGTTTTGAAAGGAAAAGGTATTTGAGTTGCTTTCAGAAACTGTGGAAGGTCTCAGGCATCGAGTTCTGATCCATTCATGTTCTCTATTACAGCCTTGAATTCCCCTAGGATAAACTTCAAAAATGTGATGCACCATTTTTAGGGAAGCAAACTATTGAACTTCCTGGTGTTACACACTTAATTGTCTGCTAACCAATGTGATGACATTTCTATACAAGCTTTCCAGCACACAGAATCTGAGTTTAAATGATTATGGTCCATGAGTGGCCTCTAGTCTTTACAAAAGTGAAAAGTGCACCAGGACATGGAACACAGTACGTGTTTTATGCATATTAGTGTCTGATATTCTCTTCAACCAATAATTAGATATACTCGAATAAATCTTGATAATGTATATTCACTACATTAAAGAAACAGGCACAGTGGTCACAGTAAATTAAAGAAATATATATGTATGAAAAATGACTCCCATTTCTTTGTATTATTAATTTTTATTTGGAATACAATAACTATTAATAGTAGAAATAGTTTCTACTATCAATGACATTATAATTGAATGAAATTATTGTAACATAATTATACTGGCAGAAATAAGCCACCATCAGCTGCCAAGCCATATAATGAGCTGTGTTAGACATGATAAAAATGGACAATTTGAGGCACTATTATAATGGAATGAGACTTCAGACATCTTGTAGGGTGAGTTTGTTTTCTTATATGGAGGATACGTGAGCAGTGGTGGACAGTAGTTCATACACAATTGTCTCCAAAGATGAGAACTCTTACCCCTTTATAAAAATATATGTTCCTGTAGCATCTTAAACAAATGCCACTGGTCAAGCTGGATGGCTGCACAGAGAAGAATGCAAATAGATCCATACTAATCACCCTGCACAAAACTCAAATCCAAACAGATCAAGGACCTCAACATAAAACCAGAGACACTGAACATAGTAGAAGAGAAATTAGGAAATAGCCTTGAACTCATTGGCACAGGAAAAGACTTTCTCAACAGAACACCATTAGCACAGGCACTAAGATCAACAATTAATAAATGGGACCTCATGAAACTTGAGAAGCGTCTGTATGACAAAGAACATCATCATTTGGATAAAGTAAAACCTACAGAATTGGAAAAGATTTTTACCAACTGTGATAGAAGGCTAATATCCAAAATGTACAAAGAATTTAAAAACTAGACATCAAGAAAACAAGACTGGGTGGTGGTGGTGCATGCCTTTAATCCCAGCACTCAGGAGGCAGATGCAGGCGGATCTCTGTGTGTTTGAGGCCAGCCTGGACTACAGAGAGAATTCCAGGAAAGGTGCCAAAGCTACACAGAGGAAACACTGTCTTGAAAAACAAACAAACAAGCAAAAAGAAAACAAATAATCCAATTTAAAAATGGGATAAAATTCTAAACAGAGAATTCTCAAAAAAAAAAAAAAAAAAAAGGAAATTCAAATAGCCAAGAAACACAGAAATGGTCAATATCCTTAGCCATCAAGGAAATGAAAATCAAAACTACTTTGAGATTTCATCTTACACCTGTCAGAATTGCTAAGATCAATAAAACAAGTGACTTTTGATACTGACGAGGTTGTGGAGTAAGGGGAATACTGATCTGTTGCTGGAGAAGGTACCAACTTGTACAGTCACTGTGGAAATCAGAGGAGGTTCCTTAGGAAGCTGGGAATCTATCTACCTCCAGACCCATCTACACCACTCTGGGGCATATACCCAAAGAACACTTCATCCTACCACAGAGACATTTGCTCAGCCATGTTCATTGCTGCTCTATTCATAACAGAAATTAGAAACAACCTATATGTCCCTCAACAGAAGAATGGATAATGAAAATGTTGTACATTTACAGAATGGAGTACTATTCAGCTGTTAAAAAATGAAATCATGAAATTTGCAGGTAAATGGACAAAACTAGAAAAAAAATCATCCTGAGTAAGGCAACCCAAACCCAGAAAGATATGGTATATATTTGCTTATATTCATATATAGGTGTTAAGTCATTAACCAACTAAGCTATACTCCACAGAACCACAGAAGTTAGGAATAGAGTAAGGGATTGGGTGGATAGATACATTGTGGAATATTTTACTGTGTATGTGTTACATTTGTTTCTGCTGCAGAATATTACTTTAACTGTGTAAAGTTGCATTACATTTGTTTCTGCTGCATTTGTTTAATGATGTAATGATGTGTGTTTAATTATGTAAAGATGTGCTACATTTGTTTCACCTTGCCTGCCTAAGGCACCTGGTTGGTCTAATAAAGAGCTGAACGGCCAATAGCTAGGCAGAGAAAGGATAAGCAGGGCTGACAGGCAGAGAGAAAACATAGGAGGAAGAATCTAGGCTGAGAGGAGAAAGAAGAGGGAGGGAGAACAAAGGGCAAAGAGAGGGACATACACAGGCCAGCCAACAGACACAGAGTAGGACATACAGAAAGAAAAGTAAAAAGCCCAAAGGCAAAACGTAGAGAAAGACATTAACATAAGAGCTAAGCTAAGGCCGAGCATTCAAAACGAATAAGTCTCTGTAATGATTTGGAAGCTGGTTGGTGGGCCAAAAAGGAAAGCCTGATACACAGATCTCCCTAGGAAAGGCAAATAGAATAGATAGTTATGGGTAGGTAGGTAGGTAGGTAGGGGAAGAAGGGAATGAGGAAAGACATACAGGGAGAGACGGCTAAAATTAAAGGCTATCTGTAGTATGAAAACATAATACAGTAGAAGCTTCCTAAAATATATACATATATGAAAGTGATCTAAATTAAATCACCAGATAATTGGGGAGACAGAGGCCCAACTGGACATTTCTTATCCAAATGAAGCTACCATTACTGAGATCAGATTACATATAATTGAGTGGTTGTCCAAAGAGGTTCCATGTTAATCCCCAAACAAGGCAGGCTTGGTTGG